>NW_018165804.1:32112-59388 GCF_001263595.1 Phalaenopsis equestris
ATTTTCATACCTATTTTATACTGTTTTTAATGATATTGCACTTTAAAGAAAGGTATTTTTGATGTTTTGTTGCAGAAATGATGAATTAGGATCAATTGAGCAAAAAAATGCAAAAAGGAGCTAATTTGGAGCAAAAATGACCAAAATGTGGAGATTTGAACTAGGGCCTTGACGGCGCAATTGACGCCGCTGACGGCCCGCCGACGTCGAGTTTTTCCCGAGGTTACAAGACAAAATTCTCCAGAAGTCCGTCGACGGCATCCTCAAGGCCGCCGAAGGTGAGCTCGGCGATTATGCCCAATCAGGCTTTGGATAAGGCCAAATTTTGAAGGGATGTTTAGGAAACTCTTGGGAAAGCTCATCCACAACTTTAAAAAAAGATTTTGGCCGAAAATTGAGGGGGGTTGGAAGAGAGTCTAGAGTTCCTAAAGGTTAGAAAGGTTCCATTAGTGTTTGTTCGAGTGTAAAAAGTGTGAGGAATTCTTCGAGAGATTGTAAGAGTGGAGCAAAAGTGAGAGATTTCTTCCTCCTTGCTACTTCAAAGAGGAATTCTGTGTGCTGTAAAAAAAGGAAGAGATTCGTTTAGGATTTTGTGATGCATGTTAGAAGCGGATTTAATTATCAATGTGATGGTTTTTACTTGCACTTTATTTACATTACAATAAAGGTATGTTGTAGTGTTAAAATTTGTTGTAATTGCATTAAGACCCGAGAGGGCTGTGTAATTCTCAACATAGTAGAACCACATTCTGATTCCTTGGATGGCTAAATTCATGGGAGTTGAATGCAAATAAATAGGAAAATATACTTTTATGGGCATAGAATTGGAGATTTTATGGTGACATACTAAAATCTCCAATTCGATCCTATCGTTTGGGTGCTGAAGTGTAGGTGTTAGCCCTCAGGTGAGGAAAACATGGGAGCTCCAAAGTGAGAGCCGGTTTCCTCCCAGCCTAGCCGCAGATGCAGTAAACAAGCGTAGGATTAGTCAATGTTCTTTATGCCTGGACCAAAGGGTAAAGAATATGTATGCTCCTATTTGGCACAATATACTTTGAACCAATTCACTTTATCCATTCACTATAATTTATTAACAAGGAGAAGGATGCTTTCTTATATATTGAATATCACATTTAAACCCTCATTAGTATCATTAGTTATTTATTAGTTATTAAAATTATATATTTATTTCAATTGCCTATTAGTGACAGATAAGCAGATTGAACTTTGTTGTTGCGATTAAAGTATTGTTTTTCTAAAATCTTAGTTCGCAGTTCTAAACCACTCCCTGTGGGATCGATATGTAGGACTCCACTAGAGCCCTATATTACTTGAGCGATACGTATACTTGCGTTGATAAGTGTGACTTTACAATTATTAAATATTTATTACGTCCATATTTATCTTATATTTTTAAGCATATATAAAGTCGCCGGTCACTAAGCGCCGATTATGGGGCACTTAAGCACCGTCTTCTCTCTCTAGAGGCTCCTAAGCGCCATATCTTGGCGCTTAGGCATCGAACACAGGCACTTAATTGCCTAATTTTGGTCCTTATGGCTCTGGTGTGCCCCGATTCGACCCGATTTGCTCGGGTTTGCTTCGTTTTGGTCAATTTTTGTTCCTTTTGCTCCAATCACTCCAAATTCTTCAATTTGATATACCTACAACCAAAGACACAAGAAAAAATACTTTTAAAATGCAATATCATTATAAAATAAAGCATGAAAAATAGTACATTTTTAGGCGTATCACTTAAGTGTCGGTTCACGAAAACCGGTTCGTGAGCAATTTTAAGTAAATTTTTGGTTTAAAAAACTCCATTTCTAGGCTAGAGCATCATCTATTTTGAAGATTTCTTGGTGGATTTAAGTTGAAATTGTTAGATTTGATTTTCTTGAGGCAAGAGCTTCACTTTTATGTAAAAATTTTTAATTTTCACCATGTATTTGAGCACAATTATGAGCTACCAAAAAATCACTATTCATGGTGAAAATTTAAAAAAAAATTGATGGAAAATGCATAGATTTGTTAGTTAAACTTTTAGAAGTTGAGTTTAGTGATTTGGAGTTGATTGTGGAATTTATTTTGAAATTTTAGAAGATGACACCGAGAATGAAAGTAGCAAGGGGAAAGCTCCATTCGATTCGAGTAAATTTGTTAGTTTGAGAAGTTTGAGAGCTCAGGACAGGTATAGTGATGCACTGTATACAAGAAAACTAATTCTTGAGTGATGTTTTAAAAGTCTAGGAGGAGTTGTTAAAGAGTTGATTGTTATCTGCCAGTGGGAGCGGTTCTATTTTTTTTTCTGCTGTCGCTATGGTTTATGTTGTACGAGTTTTCTATGCTAATCTCTCGGAGGCTGATGAAGGAGTTATAGTAAGGGGAAAAACAGTACCATTTTCTCCTGAGGTAATTAATTAGTTTTATCATTTGTATCCTAGTACTTTATGTTTTTTTGCAAACTATAGTCCTACTGAGGAGGAGCTAGATGATATTATATCTTCTTTAACAGTTGGGAGTGGATTATGGAAGATTACGAATGAAAGAAGAGTAAATTTTTCTACCTCGAAGTTGGATGTCAATGGAAAGGCATGTCATTATTTTATTTCTTCTCTTCTGTTACCTATAAATCATTTGAGTGAAGTGACTCGATAGAGAGCAACTTTGAACTACTGTATTCAGAAGTCCAAGCCTATTGATATTGGAGGATTGATTTATGGAGTTATTACCAGCTCTGCCATCATTGCTACTACAGCAGGTTTGGGATTTGCATCCTTAATCTTTTTGTTATGTGAGCAGGCTGGTTAGATGTGACAGCTGGGAGGAGATCTTACAGCCATTGAAGACTATTAGCCTATTACCAGTGTGCATGTGAAGACTTATTCACATCATTCTATTTTTTGTTGGAAGGGTGGATTTTCTAGTAGTTCTATTGCCTCTACTTCACGAGCCTCTACTTCACATGCTTCTACATCATGGGGTCAAACTTTTAGTTCTGAAACTCAGTCACAATTTATGGAAAGAATATTGAATAATGTTATTTATACCAATGAAAAATGACAAACTTAAAGCATTTTGTAGAGCATATGGATGTTTATATGAGAAGAAGAAGTGATTATGAGGAGGAAGAAGTGATTATGAGGATGATTATGAGGAGGAATACAACACAGCTATGAAGCATCTCAATAGAGGTAACCAAGAAGTGGTATTTCCTCAGTACCCTAGATATCTACCATGTAAGCCTACAACTGCTTGGCGTAGTGGTGATAGTGATGAGGAAGATGATGCTTAGTTGGATTTGTAGTTCTTTTTTCTGTTTTATGTTGTTTTCTGTTTATGTGTTATTATGAACAGTGAATGGTGCATGTATTCTTTACTTTTTTGTTAAGTTCTGTTGAGAGTATTGAAACTTCTAGTTTTCATTATGTTGTGTTTTGTTTAGTACATCTTCTGTGATGTATTTGTATTTGAGTGTTGTTAGAATGTTTAAGTGGTGGTAATTATGTAATTGTGTTGTTTTGTGTATTTAGTTTTTGTTAAACTTAATTCTGGAATCTTAGAAGGGTTTAAAATTTAGTTAACTTATTACTTTAAGCTGCATGTTTAAAATTTTTAATTTACTACTAGTTATTTTTCTTTATGTTGCAGTCATGTTTGTTTGCTAGTATGTTTATTTGTTTTTCAGTTATACTCCACTACATAAAAGTCTTATGGATCTATGTATTTTAAATAATTTAAGAAATTGATCAAATTAAATTTTAACTACTATTTTTTATTTTGGTACTTGCATATTTATGATATCAAAATTTTTGCAAGTATGTTATAGTTAGTT
The DNA here is from genome assembly GCF_001263595.1 of Phalaenopsis equestris. Classification (NCBI taxonomy): domain Eukaryota; kingdom Viridiplantae; phylum Streptophyta; class Magnoliopsida; order Asparagales; family Orchidaceae; genus Phalaenopsis; species Phalaenopsis equestris. The sequence continues at coordinate 35,948 of NW_018165804.1, forward strand.
TTCATTCTTGTTTATTTATATATGATGCTAAATGTCTTATTTTTGTTAAAAATTTATGTTGGGGGGGGGGAAATTTGTTTTGGGGGGGGGGGGTGAAAATTTTTAAATAAGATTAAAAGTTTATTTGTTCTCAATTATATTTCAAATAAATTTGAATTTAATTTGAAAAATAATTATGTATATGGAATTATGTTAGGGACGTAAAACTTTGATTTTAGAAATGAGTAAGAGAATTTAGTTACACTAATGAAAAAAACTTAAAGTTAAAAATATTTGTTGTTGAAAATGCTAAATATAGTGTAATTATCTTTAGTAAGAAAATTTTATTTTTGAAAAATTTAGAAATTTAGACATTTTATTTTCAAAACTTTAATTTATTTTGTTAAAATTAATTTTCAAAACTATTATTACATTTTTTTAAGTAAAATATAATTATCAACTCTTTCCTTTAGGAAAGTAAGAGTGAAATTCAAAACCATTAAATGTCTATCCATATATAGTAATCCTTGCCTGAAAAAGAAAAAGAAAAAGAAAGAAAAAAAAAAGAAAATGGAGGAGAAGCTTGAGGATTAGTGCCTAATATAAAAATGGTTCCACATCTGATCTTTTTAAAGTATAAGACTTGAGAAACTCTTAAGCTTAAGGATACAATATAGTAAATATAATTATGCTTAATAAAAAATTTTAAGTAGAGATAATAAAATGGCTAAATTCTATATTTGGAAAATCTACAATATTTCTAAATTAGATAGAAACTCATATCTTCATAATTTTTAACTTTAAAAATTTCTAAACTTAAGGTTAGTCACATTTACTAATAATTTTCCTAAATTGGACTACTATACTTCTAAATCTAAATTTTGGTAACTTCTAAGGAAACTCACATACATTATCTACTTATGTTGGTTTTTAAAGATTGAAAAGTCACTTGAGGAAAAGTAACATCTTAAGTTTGGGAGATTTTGATACACCTAAAATATATAGTGTTTTTATACACATTTTTATACCTAATTTTTAAGATATTGTGCTTTAATGAAATTTATCTGTGTACTTTTCTTGTAGGTACAATTAAATGGATTAAAATGCTAAAAGGAGTGAAAAAGGGCCAAATTTGTAGCAAAAACGAAGAAATGTGCAAAAATGAACTGAGGCGACTAAGTGCCCAGGATTGGCACCTAAGCGCCAGATGATCCGTGCCTAAGTGCGGTGCAAAAATGAACTGAGGCGCCTAAGTGCCCAGGATTGGCGCCTAAGCGCCAGATGATCCGTGCCTAAGTGCCAAGTACCTCTCACTTAAACGCCACAGTTAGATACTTAAATAAATATTTAATTGGAGCAGAATTTTGAAGAGGAGTTTGAAGAAACCCTTGATAAAATGTGGGAAATAGCCCATGGACACAAAAATTCATTCAATTGGCTTATGAGAAGGCAACTTCTAGAAGATTCATTGAATGAAGACACCTTCTTGGAGAAACATCAAGGCACCCCTTGGATTTTTATAAGAAAAGACTTAGATTTTCAAAGAGAGGGGGCCAACAACCATCCACCAAAGTTTATCACTGCCGCCACCGACCACCTTTTTTTATTTTATTTTATTTTGAGTATTAGTTTGTATTGTGAGGGAAGGATGAGAATTCAAAGGAACTTCAAGACATTTGGTGGAGAGAATTTGAGATAAGTGGTTATCTTTGTGACTTTGCTTGATTTTTAATTTAGATTTCTTGTTTTAGTGCTTGATATATACTTTTAAACTCATGTGTCGTTGTATTTTCTCCATGAATTCTGAGTAGTTTTCTTTATCTTTTTCCTTAAAATGATAAGTGATTAAATGTTTAAACGAAGTTGTGTGAAGTATTAATCTTCAATGTTGGAAGAAGTTGTGATGATTCAAGACCTTGCTCTTCATTTACTTCTTGATTTTGGCCAAATAAGATGTTAAAACCTATTGTGAGAACATGTACAATCCGAGATTGTATTGTCTTGGTCAAAAAATGGTTGAAATCACATATTGGTTTCATGAATGAGAATGTAGTCCATGGGGTTGAGTGCAAATAAATAAGAAAATATATTTATAAGGTTGTAGAATTAGACTACTTTAGAGTGATAGGCTAAAGCCCCCATATTGATTTATAGTTTTAAGTTTTGATACAAGATGTTAGCCCCCAGGTGGAGGGAGAAGAGGGAACTCTAGAGTGAGAGCTAGTATCTTCCCTGTCTAGTCAGTCTTCAAGACTATTAAAATAATAGATTAGCCAATGTTCTTTGTAGCATGTCTAGTAAGGGTAAGGAATATTATTGCTCCTATGTGACACAACACATTTAACATACTTTCACAACTGAATTTCTATATTTATCATTGATTCATGATAAGGAAAATGATATTTTACCTCTATTTCCTTCATCTTGCAAGTATTTTAATTAAGTTAATTAGTTGCTCACTTTATTTTCAATTATAAAAAATCACAAAAAATAATCAAATGTTCATGTTTTTTATAGCATCTTAAGTTTGAATAAGAATATATATTGCTAAGTATTTTGTTATTTAAATTCAATCCTCCTTGTGGGTTCGATATTTGGGATTTAATCAGAAAGTTCTATATTACTTGATAAAGATACGTATAGTTGCGTAGTATCCCATATTGAAATATTTTAACTGCATTCTTATTTGCTTCATAGTGACAAATTTACCCAACCTTTGCTTTGGATCATGTTTTTGGCGTTGTAAATTAATAATAACTATTAAGGAAATTAATCATATAGTCACATACATCGCATTTTACATCTACCTATATAGAATATCGGGATCACCTATAATATATGCTTTTCATAAATTTAAACCTTATCTAATTGGAGCTTATTGTGCATACTGATCATTCTGCTATTATATATTTGATGCTGAAGAAAGATGCAAATTGCTGATTATTTGTCAAGACTTTAACAGGAAAATTATGAAAACTTTGATAATGTAATAAATGAAAATTTTCCTGATGAATAACTATATGTGTTGTTGAGTGGCATATTTCATGGTATACTGATATAATTAACTATTTAGTTAGTAATATTTTATCCTACATATTAACGAGCAACTATAAAAAAAAGTTAATTCACGATGCAAGATTTTACTTTTAGGACAACCCTTATTTATATAAAAAATATAAGGACTTAGTCATCCGAAGCTATGTACCAATTAAAGAAACCAAGGAAATTATTCAAAAATGTCATAAACCTAATTTTAGGAGACATATTGGAGTGGATAAAACTGTATTTAAAATTTTACAATATGTATTCTATTTGCCTACATTATTTAGGGATATTAACATTTGTGTGAAAACTTTTGCTAGATTTTAGAGAGTAGGCAATATTTAAAAGAGAGATGAAATGACCCTAAAATTTACTTTAGAAGTTAAAATTTTTGATGTAAGGGGTTTAGATTTTATGAGGCCATCTGTACCATCTTCTGGAAAACTATGCATTTTATTAGCTGTGGATTATGTTTCTAAATGGATTGAAGCTGCTGCATTTACCCCAATGTGTTTCTCAGAGTGTTGCAAAATTTTTAAAGAGAAATTTTTTTTCCAGATTTGGAATACCAAGATTGATCATTAGTGTTTGGGGAAGTTATTTTAAAAACTAAAATGTTGAAACATTAACAAGGAAATATAAAATTAAACATCGAATTGCCACAACTTATCACCCACATACCAGTGGTTTATTAGAAGTATCCAACCATGAAATCAAAAGAATATTGTAAGAAAATGTAAATCCTAAGAGAAAAGGTTAGTCATCTAAACTTGATTCTATATTATGGGCTTATATGACTTCTTATAAAACTCTTATAGAAATGTCACCATAGATGTTCATATTTGGAAAGACATGTCACTTACAAGTTGAATTGGAGCATAAAGCTTGTTAAGCTAACAAGAAATTTAACTATAATTTGAGGAACACTGGCGAGAAATGATTATTACAATTAAATGAGCTTGAAGAAATAAGGAATGAATCTTATGAGAATGTGAAGATTTATACAGAAAAGTTGAAAAATTAGCATGATTGAAAGATTTAAAAAAAAAATTTGAGCGTGGATAAGAGGTTTTACTATATAATATAAGATTGAAATTCTTTCCAGAAAACTTAAGTCCTGGTGGTCGGGGCCATTTAATGTAATGAAAGATTATCCTTATGGTGTTGTGGATATTAAAAATCTGAAAACTGAATAAATAATTAAGGTAAAAGAACATCGATTGAAACCTTAAATTTGTGGAAACAAATCTTTTATTTAAAAGTTCCAAACGTTGGGTAAATCAGAGTAAAATATTGGATATGTCAGGCTAAAGATGTTAAACCAAGTGCTTTGTGGGAGGCAACTCATAATTATTAGTGTGTATTGATTTATTTAGTGATTGTTGTTATGTAAAGTTTATGTCGAGTCCTACATGTAAGGAGGCACAAAACACTTATTTGATGATTAAAACAAGGTTGGAAGAGTAAATTGGACCTTTAGCATTTTTTAGTATTGGCACCTAGGCGCCAAACATGGCGCATAAGGACTTTGTTTACTGCGAGACTGGAGCCTAGGCGCCAGAGTTTGAGTAACTTCCAAAAACCAACAAATTTCAATTTGTGCCCCCTCATTCTCTATTAAAACTACTGTGGACTTGAATTGGGACATCTTATTCAAAATTCTAAGAGTTTCAGATGAGGAAAGGAGTGGAAGAATCATCCCTACCATGAGTTCATTGTCTCAAGGTCCATGTAGTGTAAGAACAACAATAAGTTGAATGAAAAGAAGTTGATGCATTAGGAAGCCCAAAAATAATTCAATGGATTCCTTGTGCTGAGCTTGGAAGGATTGATAGAGAAACATGAAAATATTAAGAAGGAGTTGGGTAATCTGCAGTCAAAGTTAAGTGGGATTTATTAACAATACGAACATCTGGAATGGCAATTCAAACAACAATTTAATCACATGGCATGCTTCCATGTGTATCAGGTAAAGATGTATAAAGATAATCAATGGATGGGATAGAAAGTTGTGGAAGATTTTCCTCGTGCTCCTTTTAACCACTTATTCGATCGTCAAATTTTGATGGGTGAAAAGGTGGATGACAACAGCTTTCACAATTATTAGTACTCAGAAGATTGTGTGAAATCTGATGATTTTGTTGTGTTTATATGTTATGTGCCGACTTTGAACTTAAGGTGACTCTAGCATTGGAAATTTTTATTATGTTTGTACTTGCTTAATTATTCTTATTGAATTAATATTATGTCTATTTGTATTAAACTTCTGCTTATGATAATGAATTAGTGCCATGTTTGTGTTGTTAATATTTGGCGTTAGTGTACTGGAATGATTGGAATGAGTTGTATTTAATAATCTACTAGTTGTGCGGGTGAAAATTGGAGAGCTGAAGAAGCCAATTAACTATCAAAAACGTTGTTGAATCTAACATATTAGGGTTTAAAAACCTTAGGTTTGGGGCGCACATTTGAAAATGATAAAAATTTCTAAAATTTTTATGGTCGAGCACTGGCACCTAAGCGTCCAACTAAACCCAAATTTTGGACCGGTTCATGCCATTCTTTCGGACTTCGTCTTATTCCCCGTTATTTGCAATTTTGCTCCCTAGTGCTTCTCCTACGCTGCTTACTGAGAAGATTATTGGATCAAACTTTTGGAATTCATCATCTTTGGGTAAGATCTTCACTTTGCCTTTGAAAATTTAAATTTTCACCATTTATTTTCTCCACATCGTGAGATGCTGAAAACAAAAAAGCTAGGAGAAAATAGTGAACAAAAATTTTTCCTTGGAAAACACTTATAGGAGTTCATAGATCTTATTTTAGAATTTATTTGGATTTTATTGAATTTTTTTAGATTGGATTATGGCTCCTAAAGCCAAGATAAACAAGGGCAAAAAAACTTTTGATCCCAAAAAGTGTCTTAGTAGAAAGGCCCAAGATCATTATAGTGATCATCTTATTTCAAAGAAACTTATCCAAGAGCGAGCATTTCTTTCTCCTGGTGGTTCTGTGGAGATTCTAATTAACTTAAAGGAAGAAATTTATTTACATTTATGAGTTTATTTGTAATTCTAAAAGTATAAGTATCTTTACTAATAGAGTTTTGCTATAATTCTTTTCTCTTAATTCTTCTAATACTCTTAAGTATGACAATTTATAGTTCTTTTTTGAAATGAATAGAAAATCAGAATTTCTGAACTTGATTGTTGAATATTTTTATACTTCAGTTCAAATCTAAGTTATTCAAAAATTTTCTAAAATTATTACTATCACTTTTTTAGGACAAAAATCATAGGAATCTTTAAGTGAACCCCACTACCATAAGTTATAATATTTCTACATAGTAAAAGAGTTACTTGAGGACAAACAACATTTAAATTTGGGAGAATTGACATGCCTTAAAATCACGTATTTTATATATACATGTAAAGCTTATTTTTTATAATATTACGCTTTAATGAAATGTATTTTGTATGTTTTTGGTTTCAGGTTTAGGAAAAGGAGTTTATAGGAAAATAAGTGAAAATGGATGTGAAATGGAGTAATCAAGTAGTGTCCCTTAAGCGCCACAGTCTAGATGTGATTGTCACCTAGGAGCCACACTCGGGTGCCTAGACACCAGAAACGGTTACCCCTTTCCTTCAATGAATTTGGCCAAATTTTGAGAAGGTGTCTGAAGCAACCCTTGATGATTTTCAGAGCTTTACATGTAGGGATGAATTCCAAACAAAAAAGTGTGTGCAATAGTGCGATAGTGTGAGAGAGTGTGCGTGGAGTCATTTTAGAGTAGGTTAGACCTCCATTAGAGTGAGCGGCTACCATAAGAGAGTTGTGAGTCTTGTAAGAGTCTATTGGAGTTAAGATAGTCAGGAAACTTTAAAGGATTTCTTGGGGAAGATTTTGACATAATTATTTGTATTTTTGTTTAAGTTTTGTGTTTTGAACTTAAGTTTTAATACAAATTCTATTTTGTTTTGTATTCACATGAATTCTAAATAGTTTTTCTTTTCTTTCTCCTTGCAATAAGAAGCACAATCATTTATAGAGTAATATTTATAGTAATTATAAATTTTCTCAGTTATTTTTCAGAATGTTATGCAAACTAAATTTAACATAGACATAATAATGATGTAAGAATGTTATTTATCATCATTTTAAACTTTGGCGATGATAAGTAAGAAGATTGTAGAAGAATTTCCTACATAGTTCAATATGTATTTTGTAGTAACTCTTCAACTCATTGATACAAAATATAATTTTCCCATTTAAAATAAAACAAACTATACTTCATAAATTCTTATATGTTCATAATGTAAGCAATGAAATTATGGATTAAGGCTTATTAGATCTTGCTTAAGGGCCTAATCGTAGTGTCTCTACATGGAAAATATTTAATGTGAATGGTTATAGAGTTCACTCGAGTTCATGATGTGAATGAAAGAAGACATCTAATTATGGAATTTGTGTTAGAGGAAACACACACTATGATAGTAAGATGAATTATTATCACACAATGAAAGATATAGTATAGTTGTAATATTAGATTTATATTGTGAGCATTGTATATATGTTCAAATGTGAGTGGTTAGATCTTGTTCCTAATTGAGGGACAAGAACATTAAGCCCATATGATATTACCCAAGTCATAATGAACTGAAAATATGCAAAATTTGATCCACTTATTTTAACACGTCAAGCTAGTCAAGATTATTATCTTCGATACCCAGATAGAGCTAGGGATAAACTTGATTGGGTCGTCATTATGAACAATAAACTTAAAAAAAAGAACTATTGAGACGTAAGAAATTAATGAACCCATTCTTCAAGAGCATGGTTTCTCATATTTTTGTATTCAACTTTATTTCATCAAAGAAATGTTTACATTAGAGGATGCTATAGAGACTTGTGAAGAAGTTTCTCAACATATGGATGAAAATGATGATGACATTAAAGAAAAAAATTAAAGTTCATCATCGACTGCACATCTAATAAAATACACTAGAAATGACATGTATGTTTAGATGATTAGATTCTTTTGTTATTTTTCTTTTGCCAAATTTACATGTAGTTCAAACATGTTTTTTATTTTTGTAATGCCTTCCTGCTTTTATTTTTGTTGCTCATATAATATTTTTCTTGCTTACTTTTGTTGTTTTTACTCATAGTTGCAACAGGTTTCTTATTTTGATTATGCGCCTTTGAATTTTTACTTTTGTTGCTTATATTATACTTCTCTTTCTTACTTTTATTATTTTTACACATAATTAAGACGTATTTATTGTTTTGATTCTACACCTTCCTACTTTTAGTTGTGTTTCTTAGATTATACTTCCCATACTTACTTTTACTCTAATTTTATTAATGTCTTTTTTGTTGTTATAGATGGCATCACGTAGTACTGGTGGTCAGCCAACTCGTTTACCTTATCCTCAGGGTAGTCTAAGGAGTACTTGCACGAGGATAAAGAATTTAGTGGCTCACTCTAATAGACACAACATTATTTCTATATTGATTAGCAACCCCATCATCTTTATAGCCCCTCTCGACATTCTTCCACTAGTCTGATTAGTCCTGATACTCCTTTATGATCACTAGCTCCTCCTATTGTAGTCCCTTCATCACCAACTACCACAATTGCACTAGCTCTCACTCAACCACCAGCTCCCTTCTCTGATGGGTTGGGGCTCTTGACCCCACCCCCCCCCCCCCCCCCCCATGGAGGAGACATCTAGCTGGGTATATATTTTGTCAGAAAGAGAATACTAATTTATCTTAAACTTTAAAATAAGTTTAATGTTCATCTCAATATTTTGTGTAACAAATATTTCTATTTTAGGTTCACTCCCCTGAGGTCACCTATGACTTGAATCACGGAGATCATGTGGAGTAGATACGATATGTGCATCACCTCTAGAAGAAGATCTTGATTACGACTAGAGACATATAGATTTGGGTTTTTGAGGTAGGATCATCTCATTTGAGTTAAAATTCTAAAATTATGTTATTTTCTTATACTAATCAATATTGCAAAAATTTTAATTCGTAAAGGTCCTTCTACTAACTCCAGTAGTATCATCAATAGATCCGCTATATTTTTTAGTTTAGTGGCATGCATCAGCTGGGTGATATGTTCACCATAGCTTGCAAGAAGGGGGAGTGGCCCATCTCGATGGTCAAGGAGGTCTGGGCTAAGTTGAATAGAGCCCGAGCCTCTCTGGATTATCACACGAAGAGGCAAACAAAGTAGAGTAGGAGGACAAAGTGGGCCAGAGGCACGACACTGCACATTGGAGGCTCGGTCCCACACACGGAGAACTACTAGAGGTTGGTAAGATTCTCTAATTTTTCAACAATTCAATGGTTGATGTAATTTTTTGGTACCATTTTCTCATGTGCAGAGGCTCAAGAGCTTGGTTGGCAACCCACTGTAGTAGAGTTGCATGTGCAAATGCATCATAGTTATGGGACACAATAGTAAGTCTCTGACCGCTCTCATCGTGTCAATGCAACTAAAAAATTGATTTTATACATTTTTTAGACTATTTATATTGAAAATAACAATTAATCATTGGTTTTAATTATAAAAGAGTATGAGCGCATCTTGGTGATTCAGAGGAAGTTGGAGAGCTAAACCCCACCAACCGTCGGTAGTAGTGGTGGGTTTAAGTTATCATATTATAGATGATTTAATCATAGTTAACCATTAGATTAAGCTAGACCCCTTTGTTTTTTAGCATTACCCATTAAATCCTAATTAAGTCCTTGTAATTAAATAGTTTGCTCTTAACTAATCTTCTAGATTGTTTCAAAATAGGTAATTAGTATCAAACTAATCTTCTAGATTGTTTCAAAATAGGTAATTAATATCCTAGTAGATGCAAATTGGAGGCAGGCGAGAAGGAAGTAGAAGGGGAGGGTCTACAGCCTGAGCGCGGAGGGCAAACCATTGATGTTGAACACTCTCGTGCTCTTGTGGGTGTCTCGAGGTTATTATTGAGCATGAGGAACTTGCCTGGCGGGTCACTACTAAGAATGAAAAGATCTATCATATGTGTGATCAAATGTGTGAAGTATAAAGAGTTGATGAGACGTTGGCACGGCTAACAGAGAGTATTGTAGATGGTCGTGGAAAGTGAGCCATGACTTCTGTGGAGGAGGAGGAGGAGGAGATAGAGGAGGGTGATGATGATTATGACATTGATGATCCCCGTCGTAGGGGTTTATGTTTCTTTTTGTCATTGTAATGATGCGAACATTTATTCTATACTTAGAGGTAAAATTTTGTTAAGTTAGATTAAAATTTGTTAAATTATGTATGTTTTCATTGTTGGCACTTGTTTGTGATATAAATTATGAGTTGTGATGATTTTGCTTGTGATATATATTTGTTGTGCGAAAGTTATGAAAATTTTACTGTTTTTTTATATTTATTATAGATTTACGTCGGACTTGTGTTGAAAATTCCGATGCTAACAACCATGATTTTTTTCATAGTTGTTTGATATATTCTCAAGCTAAATAACATCTTTGGTAGACTAATTCGGCGCAATTAATGAAGCTAATTTGCTTCCGCAAAATGTCAACGCACATTCTGACGTTAAATGTTATGTCAAAGTGGACTACATGGATGATCGTTAGTGCCGATACTGCCGGACGCTAAGATTGATGCAAAAGGCCATGTCCGACGCATGTCCGACACTAATTGCATTACTGATGCCAATTTTTATCTGAACCTCATTTTGGACACAAATCTAACATAAATTAAGTTTAGCAGCAGAATATCCGTAAATTGGCATCAGATTTGTATGACGCTAAATTGGAGATCTGCCTAGTAATCGGTCTCTAGAATGACATATTATCAACGCATACGAATTGAGATGCGTGCATGTGGCATTTAAACTGCGCCATTGGATAGAATTTACATTATCTCAAATTATGTGCAGCACATAAGAAAATAATTTACATACCTAGTTTAATACTTCGATGATAATGATATTTATTATTATTAAATTTTTGTTATGCTTGGTAAAAGTTGAAATCCGGAAGTTACATTTACTAAATGCATGATAAAAATTGTCTGAAAAGAGAAATATAATTATTGATATCCATATATATATATATATATATATATATACAAGAAATTAACATTAAAATATTTTTGAAGGAGAATAAATTAAAAAATCAATAATCAAAATTTTCAATTTTAGACAAATTATATTATGAATCCAGTGGAAGTCTTAGGCTTTGAAGGTAATTATTATAATTAATAATAATAAGAATAATATATTTTAACAGTTTTTATAATACTATAACATTGAAAATTACATTAATGAAACTACAAAACTTTAATATATAACATAAATTAGAAATAAATATGAATAGATTTAACCAAAAATAATATCCATTAATGACAGTAAATCTAAAATACTCTAAAAAAAAATTACAATTGATGCCCCTCGCATTCAATTCCTCTTAAATAGCCAACATATCTACATGCTACACAATTATCAAATATAGTCTTCCAATTCTTTTTAAATGATAGAAATTTATGATTGTAAGCTTGAATGATTTTGACACAAATACACCAATCATCTTTAGATCAAGTGTTCCCTTGAAATGATTCTAAAATACTTCAAAACAATATAATTATAACCCATTAAATAATTTGCATAAGCTTTTTGTTTTGCAAATAGTGATATTTTGATTGTTGTGTATGTAATTATCTCTATTTTCTTATTTTTGAATTTAGTTATTTTGTGGATTTAAAAATTAAGCCGGCTTATATAAAGTTGCTAAAGTGACATTTATTATTAACTAGTGCCGACACTTCACCTTCCGCTTGTTGGAGATATCCCAAATGTAACTATTGAAAGATAACATAAATTATGATCTTTTCATGTCTTTTAGTCCAAATCAATCGAATATACAATTAATCAACTGTTTTAAATAGAAAAAAAATATTTGCTAGAATATTTTTCTTTATATTTCATTTAGTTTAAAAATAGTAATAAATTTTAAATATATAAAAAAAATAAATATTACACTTATAAAATATTTAAACTTCTAGAGAAGAATATATATTATATTTCTTATAAACTTTTAATGTCTTATATTATATCTATTATATTATATTATTATTTTTTTTTATTTTGTAATAATAGTTTTTATGGTGTAATGCAGGTGTAGACTTCGGGTATGTTTGGGCAGCTGCAGCTTATTGAATAATCTGCTGATAAGATGATTAAAAATAATCTACTGATAAACTAGATGCGGTTGCTATTAGAATTTTATATTTTTTTGGAAAAGCGAAGCTGCTGCCAAGGTGTGAAAATGCTGCCTTCAGCGTTTTCAAAACGCATAAGCTGCAAAAACGTAGTTTACCCAAACGGTCCAGCGGCGTTTTTAAAACGCCAACGCATCAAATAAGCTACCCCAAACGGGCCCTTCCTCTATGTCGATTTTATAAAAAATTCTTTATGAATCAATAGTTGCGAAGAAATACCATAATGTTAATTAAAATAATATTAATAAAGAATTTGAGCATGTTAATAAATTTTAACATTAAATTATGAATATATGTTCAACCAAGACTATTACAACCGTATCAACCTGAATAAATAAATTTTAAACCATGAGTTTGGCAACTGTAGCGTTTTCTAAAATTACATATGGGAAAATCAAATTATACTTTTTTGGACATACATCTACTATACATGTGGAAGCCCAAAAGAAGTGAAAATATTGTGTCCGGACACGAACATGACGGTCGGTGGTTGGCTGCCCGGACGTGCAATCAGGACGTGCGGACGCCATATTTTACCCAAAAAAATAGTACGGGATGAAAAAATGTTGATAAATAATTTGTTTAAAGGCAATGTTGAGGGGTATGCCCAACAATTTATGGGTGAACAAAAAAATTGTGTTTAGCTTATAGAAAAAGAGAAGCACAATCAACAAAATTATTTGGAAACATATAAGGAAAACCTGTAAGATGTAAGATCTATTGGCAAAAAGAATCAAATAACCAAAACTAAGTGGTAACAACAAAAGATAGCACTCAAGTGATCTATGCATTTCTTTTAATATGTGGGACTCCATTAAAGGCTATCAAAAGCTAAAGAAAAATAGCAACAAGAGAACAATGATACCTCTGATCCCATGATTAGTAAATAAAAATGTGACACCACTTCAAGAATGAAGGGGTCAACTTGCAAGTGCTGAAAAAGAAGCAATACATCGAGCAGTAGTCAGAAATTAAAAGACAACTAGTAAAACGAAATAACCGTATCTGATGTGACAAACACCATATTACAATAATAAAATAAAGGAAAACGTCCCAATGTGGCAACATGTAACGATTAACCAAAGCAAACCAAAATTTGCCATCATGGACAATACATTGATAGATCTCATGATAATAGGGATTGGAAGGGTTGGATAGTAGGTTGAGAATCAAGGAACTAAATCATTACATGTAAGTTGGCTTGCCAAGTTTCCCTTCAACTAGGAAACCCTATCGAGTTGACAAGTTGACGAGCATAAACAACTAAGAATCAATTGTTGGGTATGAGTTGAAGAGTTAAAAAGCTACGTTGACAAGTTATTGAGGATCAAGTTTTGAGTAGTAAATGTTATGTATGAGTTTACACATATCAATTATTATATAAGAGTTGACGTGTATGAATAGTCTAACTCAGAAAGACTTGCCACTTTTGTCGATGCTTTTTTATATCCTGATGATTACTCAATTCACGAAACAGGTATGTAAGTTAGACTACAAGGAAATGACAAACTTAATATTAAACTTTCAACTCAGGTCAAAAAAATATTCTGATTTTAAAATTTTGTTATCTTATATATATTAATATTATGTTATTATCTTCAATTTTGGATTTTGGTATTTGTGGATTTCTCATTTGTGGTTTGAAGTGAGAATTTAGATTTTGAGATTTTTGGCTTTCTCTTTATGATATGGAATTTGGATTTGGTAAATTTATCGTTAATGGAATGGGTTTCATCTTTACGTTTGGTGTTTAAGTGAGAATTTGAGAAATGGATGAAGGAGGGTGCTTGATTTGTTTATAGCAATATTTTGGGTGCCTTGCATGCAGTAGCCTATACAAAAAAAATGGGGTGGGGTTTTATCTTTACCTTTGATGTTTGAGTGAGAATTTGAGAAATGGCTGAAAGAGAGTGCTTGATTTGTTGATAGCAATGTTTTGGGTTGCTTGTATGTAACTACATCGTATACAAAATATGGGGTGAGGTTTTATCATTACCTTCGTTTTTTTTAGTGATAATTTGATAAATGCTTGAAATAGGGTACTTGACTTGTTCATATCAATGTTTTGAGTACCCTATATGTAGTAGCCTAAAATGAAAAAAAATGGGGTAGGATTTTATCTTTATATTTGATGTTTGAGTGAGAATTTGAGAAATGGCAAAAAGAGGGTGCTTGATTTGTTGATAGAAATCTAGGTGTTTGTATGTAACCACATCAAATGCAAAATATGTGGTGGTTTTATCTTTACCATTGATGTTTGAGTGAGATTTTCAGAAATGGCTAAAAAATGGTTCCTAATTTGTTGTTAGCAATGATTTGGCTGCCCTATATGTAGTAGCCTGAAATGAAAAATATTTATCTTGACCTTTGATGTTTGAGTGAGAAAAATAGCTAAAAGTGGGGGTCATGTATGTAACTGCATCAAATGCAAAATATGGGTTGGGCTTTTATCATTACCTTTGATGTTTGGTGGTGGTGTTGTGGAGGTGGTTGGTGTTTGGTTGTGTTGGTATTAAAACACGTGTTGGCGGATATGTGGAGGTGGTGGTTGGTGTGTGGTTGTGTTTGTGTTGGTGGAAGTGTAGAGGTAAGGCTGTTGTGGAGGTGTTGGTTGGTGTGTGGTTGTGTTAAAGAGGAGGTAGTGGTGGTGGTGTTTTTGATGTGTTGTTGTGTGGAGGTGTTTATGTGTGGAGTTTGTGGTAATGGTGATGTGTATGTAGTGTTGTAGTATGGCGTGGAGGGGCACTGATGATGATATTGTAGCATTCTTATTTTTCTTTAAGTTTTGATTATGTGGTATTCCAATTTATGATAATTAGTTTTTTTTTCATGCTAGTAATACAATGATTAAGACGAAAAAGGCTAGATCATCTGCAACGAAGGATAAAAAAATAAAATTAATAATTTGTGACCTTTGTTTCAAGGTTTTTGAACTCAGAAATGGGTCGACAACGTATTTCTGATCCCACTTATTTTTTAACAATGAGGGCTGGCAAAATATTATTAGAAAGTTCAAGGAAAGTACATGCAAAGAGTATGATATGATGCAGTTAAAAAATAAGTGGGATCAACAAAAGAATGATTGAAAATTTTGAAGGGAATTGAAGTGAGGATCAACGAGCTTGGGGAGGGATCTAGTAAAGTGAACGATTGATGCTTCCGATGAATGGTGAGAAGAGAGATTAATAGTGAGCATTTTTAAAATGTCCCATTATTTTTATAATTTTTAATTTATTTTCAAATCCAACAACATATTATATGAATTTGTAGATGCCTGCTGTGAAAAAAAAACATAATGGACTCCAACAACATATTATATGAATTTGGTCGAATTTTAAAGAGGTGTCTGAAGCAGCCCTTGATGATTTTCAGAGCTTTACATGTAGGGATGAATTCCAAACAAAAAAGTGTGTGCAATAGTGTGGGGGAGTGTGTGTGGAGTCATTTTAGAGTAGGCTAGACCTCCATTAGAGTGAGCGGCTACCATAAGAGTGTTGTGAGTCTTGTAAGAGTCTATTAGATTTAAGGAAGTCGGGGAAATTTGAAGGATTACTTGGGGAAGATTTTGACATAAGTATTTGTATTTTTGTTTTTGTGTTGTGAACTTGATTTTAAAATAAATTGTATTTTGCTTTGTTATCCACATGAATTCTAAGTATTTTTCCTTTTTTTCCTCCTTGCAATAAGAATTCCAATCATTTATAGAGTAATATTTATAGTAATTATAAATTTTCTCAGTTATTATTCAGAATGTTATACTAACTAAATTTAACTTAGAAATAATAATGATGTAAGAATGCTATTTTTTTGTCATTTTAAACTTTGGCGGTGACTCTGTAATAAGTAAGAAGAATGAAGAAGAATTTCCTACTAGTTCAAACTATATGTATTTTGTAGTAACTCTTCAACTCATTGATACAAAATATAATTTTCCCATTTAAAATAAAACAAACTATACTTTAGAAATTCTTATATGTTCATAATGTAAGCAATGAAATTACGAATTAAGGCTTATTAGATCTTACTTAGGGGCCTAATCACAGTGTCTCTACATGGAAAATATTTGATTTGAATGGTTATAAAGTTCACACGAGTTCTTGATGTGAATGAAAGAAGACATCTAATTGTGAAATTTTTACATAATGGTTATAGAGTTTGTATCTAAGGGTCTTTAATATGTCCTATAAAGAGGGCATAGTGGGTAATTTAGAAGTGAGAGGCTAGAATTTACTCAGTGCTACTACACAAGCTAGAGCAAACTTAAGGTTAGCCAATGTTCTTTGCTAGCACAGGAAGGTTGTAAAGAATATGTATGCTCCTATTTGTCACAATATACATTTCATATTTTTAATCATTCAAATCCTACACTGATTAAGATCTATTTTTAAGGTGAAAGATCTTTTTTTAATATTCGAACTCTTTTAAACTTTATTAGACTTTTAAACTGTGTTCTTACTTTCTGCTTAAATTTAGATTGCACAAAAATTTAATTTTAATCCTTTACAAATATTTTGATACAATTATCCTATAATTTTTATCTACAATTTAGATAGAAGTTTTTCTAAGTCATTATTAAAAAGCTACAGCTTCCCTATGGGTTCGATACTAAGTTTTTAAAGAAAGTCTCATATTACTTGAAATGATACGTATACTTACGTAGTTCCATAGTGTGAGGGCTTATTATTTATTTTCTAAATCATTTTATTTATTCACACTACTCGCTAAATATAATTTAGGCCAAGTTTTTTGCTATCATTTGAAGTATAAATATTTGTGTAATTGCAGGTCGGATTAGTCACCTAGAAATCGGTGAAAGTACCCGAATTTGAGAAGGCGATGCCCACATAATTTGAAGATGTATTGCTTGTTGTCTTTGCATAGTGCATGTTGATCTTTATAGCTTTTCAGTCGCTAGATGTGACATTTGTATGTAGTAAAAAATGTGTTTTTATGTATGTCATTAACTTACTTGATGCAATAAAATTTATGGTGTCGCTTCTAAGGTTTTTTTTCCTCACTTATGGGGTGTTGTTACCCAATTTCTAGGTTATCCCTATCTCTCTTCTGGGGTATCATTGATGTCGACATATTTTGAGGCTTATGCCTTTTGAGGTTCTATAGCTTCTCAATCATGAAAAGTCTGCAATCAAATTTAGAACGCTCATTTTATATAAAAAAGAATTGCATACCTTTTGAGGCTCATGCCTTCTGAGGTTGCTCCCTCTTAGGACTTCTAAGGATTATGCCCGATAGGAGGTTGAAATGAGTCGATGCCTTTTGAGGTCTTTGTTATAAGTGTGTCTTCTAAGGCTTGTAACTTCTGAGGTCTTTGATATACCTGTGCCTTCAAAGGCTTGTAGTCTTCTGAGGAATTTAGTGTACATATAGGCTTCTGAGGTTTTTGATGTACTTAATCCTTCTAAGGCTTGTAGCCTTCTGAAGACTTTGATGTATCTGTGTCTATTGAGGCTTGCGGTCTTTTGAGGTCTTTGAGTGGAGACCTTGTCAACCACTTACTCTCTTGGTGTTTTCTAGTGAGGAACCGATCCACTACTAGCTTGCCATTGAGACTTGCCACT
Organism: Phalaenopsis equestris; assembly: GCF_001263595.1. Taxonomy (NCBI): domain Eukaryota; kingdom Viridiplantae; phylum Streptophyta; class Magnoliopsida; order Asparagales; family Orchidaceae; genus Phalaenopsis; species Phalaenopsis equestris. The sequence goes on from NW_018165804.1 coordinate 53,834, forward strand.
TGGGCTCGTCTTCCAAAGGCATTGTAGCTTCTCATCGAGTTTTGCATCTTCAGCTCAACTTCCAGGGGTATCGTATCTTCTCTTGGAGTCGGGCCTCTTGGGCTCAATTTCTAGGAGCATGATAGCTTCCCATCAACTCTTGCCTCTTGGGCTTGACTTTTAAGGGTACCGTATCTTTCCATCGAGTATTGCCTCTTGAGCTTGACTTCCAGGGGCATGGCAGCTCCCCATCAAGTCTTTTCTCTTAGTCTTGACTTCTAGTGGTACCGTATCTTATCATCGAGTTTTGCCTCTTAGGCTTAATTTTCTGGGGCATTGTAGCCTCCCATTAATTTTTGCCTCATGGGCACAACTTCCAGGAATATTAAATCTTTCTATCGAGTCTTTCCCTTAACCTCAACTTCCAGGAACATGGTTGGAGACCTTATCTGTCACTTTCCCTTAAGGGTACTTTCTGCACAAAAATTATTCATGAGAACATAAAAAACTTTCACTACATGACATTTAAAGCAACATGAAAGTTTTTCTAGAATAAAATTAAGGGTTTATAGGCCAGTCTTTTACTCAAATAAAATAGATTGGAGTTGCGCTTCACATTCGATAGCCCCAACAACTTTATTCAGGTTCCTCTCACCTCATTCTTGTAAGTAGCGACCCATGTGACCTTGGCGTAATGGGCATTTTCCTTTAGATGAAAATATCTTTCTGTTGAATGTCCTTTCACTTGGTGAAAATGACAATATTGAAGCTGGTTTCCACTATTTGGATTTTTTAGCAATCTTGGCCACTTGACAACTTTTTCATCTTAGATGACCATTAGAATGTTGACATGTGATGTGTTGAGTGATGTGTATTTTTTTCTGATTGAGGCTCAGAATTCCTCTGTGCTATGAACTATTTTTTGTGAGATTTGATGTGTATCCCCGATGTTAAGCTTACGCTTGTCCCCTAATAACTGGAATTGTTCCTTGTGGGCATTGAGGGCCTTATATGCAGAGATTTGAGCTTTGATGCTATGGACAAGATCAATATATGAGTGAACTATTTTGTAGCATCAGTGATGAGTAGAAGAATCATGGGCGAAGCCTTATAAGAATCAAACGAGCTGTAGTGGAGAGGCTGTGGATATATTCTTTGTGGGATTCACTTTATTCTAGCAAACTCTGGATAGGTGGGATGAATCTTTAATAATCTTTATATTTGTCATGCACTGCTCAACAAATAGTCCGACAAGCTCATTGAAGGTGTTGATGGTGCCCCCAGGAAGGAGTAGAATCGCGTGCGAGCTTGACCCTTGAGAGTCGCAGAGAGCACTTGACAGAGAAGCACAACAAAGGCAAGGTGATTGTGCACGATAGTTAAATAGTGGTTGACGTATTCTTATATATCAATTACCCCTTCATATGAATCTATATTTGGGAGTTTGAAGCTAGTTGGGATAAGGTGTTGGAGAAACGCGTCAGCCAATGGAGAGGATTCTTGGAATTTGCGCTAATCAAGAACGTGATCCCTTTATCCAAAGGGAAATCTTCTTCAACCAAGCATCGTAGCTTTGAAGAAAGAAAAAAAACTGGTAGATGAAAGAAATATTCAAGAATGTGATTAATATCTTAACGTTGCACAAGAATTCAACACACACTCAGATGAAAGAAAAATAACTGGTAGAGACGCGAGAAGTTTTGACGTTGAATATCTGTAAAGGGAAAAAACACGGGCGTGACCCGATTGAAAAGATCCACTATAAACTAGAGATTGCAAGTATGGTTCTTTGTCCCACAAGCAAGAATGGGTCACACATGCTCTTGAGTTACAACATTGGTGCGAGGATGAAATTATTTTAAAAGAGGTCGGAAGTGGTGATCGGCGACAATCGACAAGTGGTGATCGGCGATGAGCAGCGAGTGGTGGTCGGCGGCAGTCCGTGTTGAAGTGATGCCGAACTTAAGCTCTTTCTCTAAGCTTCAGTATTCTTCAGGCTTCAAGCTCTCTTTGCTTCCCTCTCATGAGAGGGGTGATGCTCTATTTATAATCTCAGTTGCAATTACTGAAAGAATATGAACCGTTTTGATCGGACGGTTCAGAGAGCTTTCTTTGATTAGACAGGGTTTGATGTACATTTAAGTGTTTTAACAGTGTCAAAATTGAACAATCTTGAGCTCATTGGATTCTTCTGATCGAGACGCTCGACTCGGCTATAAACTCGCCTAGTTCAACATTTATTTAATCCTCCAATTATGCTTGGAAAGCTTCTAAAAGTGGCTAAATATTTTGACTTAAGCTTAATTCGACTCAGATTGAACTAATTTTGGTATATTTGAGCTCTTCTCGTTTAATCAATAAACTTGATAGTAAGTTTGTTGAAATAGAAGTTCTGGATGAATTTTAATTGAAGTTTGAATAATTTTTCCTCAAAAAGGTACATCGAGATCCGTGTCATACCTTTCAAAAGTTTTAAAAAAATATTATGAAAATTCTTTCTATTTATACATTTATGAAAATATTTACATAAATTAAGACTTTAATTATAATCCCTATTATTATAGTTTTCTTAACATACAATAAATTTATTTATAAATCTCAAGAAAACTTCGGTACAAGCAACTTTCGCAGAAAAGGTATGTATTTGGTATTTACGTAAATGCCACATTTATTAAGTAACGCTTCAAAACTATTTCAACGGGTTGATAGCTGATGTAATAGCTTTCATTAATATATACTGATAATTATTTCTTAATGAATATTAGCAAGCTCCAAGTTTTTAAATATTATTTTAAATAAGATACTGAAAATACGTTCCTAACTACTGATTCATAACCATTTTGCTTAGAAAAATGGGAGAAAATATTTGGTCAGGACTCCGAATCATTAAGAGTCCAATAAGAGATACCACGTACAAAGTGGACCCATCACAATACGCTACGACTGACTCACATTACAAGTGTCGCTCCCCTATAGGATACCTGACCTGAGATAGTAGAAGTCTGTACCGACAATAAACTATGAATACTGGTACAACATATGGAAGATTCCGAATATTTTTATCGGTCTTATTCCAAAAAGACAACTGAGATTATTTTAGTGATATGATATGTAATAAAAACATAAAAATTTCTCAAACTTTTCTTTTCAAAATAAACAGATCATCTAAACTTAATTTTGTTTATATATTTTTTATTTTATTTTTTTTAAGTAAATAAACAGATTTAAAAATGGTCAATAATCTTGTAGGCATTTAAAATATTTTCAAAAACAACTTTAATTTTTTAAATTGTCAAATATATTTTATTTAATATCAAATTATAAATAAATTAAAATAAAATAATTAAGAAAATATAAAGTTCTAACAAATAGCTCCTAAATAATCTATAATTATAAAGAGCATTTATCTTCGAAATTTTAATATATAATTTCTTAATTCTATATAAAATGTTCCTCTTGAAATAACAAAGTTAGGTGTTTCTTCGGTTGATTCGCCGAGAAGATTCGGAAGATTAGAGTAAGAGACGAGAGAAAAATATAATAGAAGTTGCATTCCATCCAAAGATTCGGGATATCTCTAACAAAGATGCGAAATGTTTAATGTCGGTCCACTCCCATGATAAATGTCATTTGATTAAGATTTGATAATCCTCTTTAATTATGAAATCATGTTCATAACTAAGCTAAATACTAAAATCATAATGTCAGTCAGTTCAGATGACATAATTACTAAATTACAGATCTAATCAGTCAGGATTGTGCTATATTTCTTCAATTAGTTTTATTAAGTTGTTTAATGGCTTGAAAGCCAATATTTTAAGGGTATTTTAGCTCAAATTCAATGGCAATAATGTTATTGGGTCATATAGGGATGTATGATGTGTTTGGGGCGGTCATCACAGTTGTTTGAATAAGGAGCTGTGAAGCTATTTGAGAAGAAATTCCTGTTCAAAAAATTATGGTAACTATTATAAATTAAATTTTTTAAGACAAAAACCAAATAAAAGAAAATCTCACAACCATCACATTTGATGATGGTAGATGGCAAAACCCATCTTTCATCTAAAGTTTCGTAAAAAAAACAAACAAAATATTATTTTGCCAAACAGAAGCAACTGTGGTACGACACTACACGGCCTCCCCAAACCCAAGCATAATCATAATCGCCAAGTGAAATTTTATTTTTCTCAATAATATAAGAAAATTATTTTTTTTGAGATTTTTGTGTGGCTTTAATCATAAAAATAAAAATGTACACACCATAGACACACGATGTATAATAAGAAGAGAGGAACGTTAGTTTACTATAAATTTTCATCATAATTTAGAGTTTCTCAATACAAATTGATTATAAAAAATATACAATTTGTTTACAAAGAAAATCTCAAAGAACCATAATGTTAAGATTTATATATACTAAAAATAGGCCTCCTCGAGCTAAGGGAGTCGCCGCCATAGAAGACATGCCATGCCCATTGGGCCGGTCACTTGCGTCGGCTAAATGAAGGATCACTTGTCTGGCCACGTTAGTCGGCCGACCATTATGGTCAGCCACCCAACTAGGATTTTGGGCTACTCAAAAGAACAAGACACCCAATCGACCATCTGGGCCGACCACCTCAGCTGGCTGACCACCATGCTCGACCACTCGGCAGGTCACCAAGGCCAGCCACCACCAACCTGCAACTCAGTCAGTCGGGCAACTATGGGCCAGCCACAAGCAAAGCATCCGACCGCCAACCATGGCCAGCCAACCTAGCCTACCACTTGGGTCGGTCTCAAGGGGAACCATCCAACCAGCTACCCTAGCCGGTTGGCCACCAAGAACCGGCTATACTGAAGGAAGACAGTCGACAACCTAGTTTGGCCACCCCCGAACGATCGGCCACTTGGATCGACCACCAAAAGCTACCTGGGTTGATAACTTGACGCCGAGAAGTCTAGCTACGGAAAGCTCTAGTAGGATCAGTCCAAGCATAAAAAGGAAATACCACACTCCACTCCACTTAAAGAAGTAGTATAAGTGTATCCCTTTCCTCATTTCTCTCTTTATAAATAGAGGACCACTTGCATGTAAAAAGGGACCCCTAGGCTCAATCTCTCTCACCCGCATGTCGGGAGTGTGTCCCCATCTTCCTCATTTTTAACATTATTTTGTGTATAATAATAGAGGCTGCTGAGCCTCAGGACACCCCTCTTTACCCCCCCAACTGAGCAAGACCCTCTCTTTCTCTTTCCATCATAATTCACACTATATCTCTTGGGGCTATCCAAAGGATAGATTTTTGATTCAACATTCTAAAAAGTATGGTGACTGTGGACTGTACTGCTAACAAGACAAAAGTCTTTCTGGTTGGAGAAAATCGAAAGACTGAGAAACAATAAACTAAAACAAAAAGAAAAAAAAGAAGAATATAAAAGAAAACAAGAAATGCCAATACAAGAAGAAAACAACAAAGAGAAAAGATAATCCATGACAAGACATTAAACAAAAAAATAAAGAAGTAACAAGACAAGAAGCAAGAGATGAAGTAAAGAACCAAAAAAAAAAAAAAAAAAAAAAAAAAAAAAGAGAA
>NW_018165804.1:61033-61636 GCF_001263595.1 Phalaenopsis equestris
CTTTCCCTTGGGCGTGATCTAAATGATAAATTTTGGATTCAGCAAGATTATTTCTAATAAATTCCATGAAAATAATGCAAAATTCTTATTTTAATTTTAATCAGGAAAATGATATTTTATTATAAATTATTTGTTAGATAATGGAGACTGTACATAACAAATATGACCAAAAAATTCTCAAGAAAATCTAATTGATCTCTCCAAAAAGATACCAAATGACTACTTCGAGATGGTTGAAAGACGGAGATGTCAAGTGTCACTTCATTCAGTCGGAACTATGGGCTAACTGAAAGAAAGTTTAGCCGAATGAAAGATTATTTTGCACCTGATCTAAGGGACAGTAGTCTTTTGTCAACTCTCACTACTGATTACAGTATTCTTCACAAAGATTGCAAATAATCATCCTATAAAACATTTTCACAATCCTTCATGAAGACATTTTGTCTGAAGGAGTACTTTCCATTAGGTTATAGTGATGTACCCTCTGCCTGTTGGTCTAATTCACCTCAGCGATAAGAAGGACTCTGTAGGGATTCTCTTGAGAAGCCTAATTGAAGACCTTTAAGCTAATCAAATTTCATCCAGTTAACTAAAAAAGCATCA
>NW_018165805.1:0-13282 GCF_001263595.1 Phalaenopsis equestris
GGGCAAACTCCATACCAAAAATAGTGCCGACAGACATCTTGCATCAAATCTCTGGTAGGGGTAAAATTTGTATAATGACAGATTGGAACGTTTTCTATCATATACAACTCATTAATTCGCGCCAGAGTAAATGGTACAGCCTTACCTTGTACGAAGACAACTCCTTGGGTAATTTCATGTAAGTTTCCATAGATTTCCTTCTCCACTAGTATAACAACTGCAGCAGTAGTGTAGCACAAAACTTTCCATCATCTTTGTACAATGATTATATCAATCAGAGAACTTGGATTAATCAATCCATGATTAATAAAGCCTTTCTCCTTGATCAATCTCTCCTTCATAATTACCTTGTCGTATAATCTCTGCTCGTCAAAATTAATAAACTTTCTTCTATTGAAAACTCTATACTTTGAAGTATTTCTGGAATTGGAAGTCATGGAATTCAAAAATAGGAAGTTTCTAGCCTTCCAAGGCAGTTTTTAGGACTTTAAAAACACCTCCCGGTAGTTATTACAGAGTGAAATCTCGCCAAAGTCCGCCAAATTCATCCTGAACCGTGCAAACTTCTATCGGCGCTGTCGCCGCCCCCAATGGCGCTGTCGGCGCCATGGTCAGTTTAGCGGGCACCGTCGGTACCAGAGAATAAAATCGCATCTTTTCATTTTCATTTTTTTTGTTCAATTCAATTCCAAATTTTCCTCCAATACCAATATTTTTCTTAATTTATAATATATAAAATTTTGTAGGATTATTATCTACTAATATATAAAAAATTTATCAAACAAAATAGTAATACATAGATATATATTTTTATATATATGGGTTGCCTCCCACGAAGTGCTTGGTTTAACATCGTCAGCCCGACGTATCATTTGTTTAGTTGGGTTGACTTAACATTAAAATTTTTATAAATTGTGATAAGTGTCATTCATAATAATGTTTCAATCAATGTCCATTAACTTTAAATATCTTTCCAGTGTTAGGATCTTTAATAACAACAGTTTCATAATGATAGACTTTAATCACTTTAAATGATCACAATCATCTGGATTTCAGTTTTCTTAGAAATAATCTCAATCTTGTATTATATAATAGAACTTCTTGTCCAAGTTCAAACTTCTTTATAACAAATATTCTAATCATGTCATATTTTTTCATTTTGCATTTATAGATTTTTGTATTATCATATGTTTTATTTCTGATCTCCTCAAGTTCATTGAGTTGCAATAATCTTTTCTCACCAGCATCTCTTAGATTAAAATTAGATTCCTTAATAGCCCAAAATGTTTCATGCTCCAACTCTACTAGTAAGTGGCATGTATTTTCAAAAATAAGTCTATATGGGGACATTCTTATAGGAGTATATAGGCGATTAGCTTATAAGCAGTTCTGTATGCCCATAATGTGGTATCTAATCTAGCAAACCAGTCCAATTTATAGGGATGTATAGCTTTTTCTAAAATTTGTTTAATTTCACGATTTGATATCTCTACAAGACTGCTAGTTTGAGGATGATAAGCAGTAGAGAATCTATGCATAATATCATATTTCTTAATCAAATTTTTTATTCTTTTATTGCTAACATGAGATCGTCCATCAATAATAATTACTCTCGGCATTTCATATCTTGTAAAAATATTTTTAATTAAAAATTTAGAAACATTCTGAGCATCACATTTAGGTACAACAACAACTTCAATCCATTTGGACATATAATCAACAACAAGTAATATATATAAATTTTCAAATGAAGGCATAAATGGTCCCATAAAATATAATCCCCACACATAAAAAATTTCAACTTCTAAAATGTAATTTAGAGGAATTTCATTTCTTCTAGAAATATTTCCTACTCGTTGACATTGATCACATGTTTTAATATATTAATTAACATCTCTAAAAAGATTAGGCTAACAAAATCCAGCTTGCAAAATCTTATATGTTGTTCTATTTATTCCAAAATGTCCTCTAAACTCAGAATTATGACATCTTTCAATTATCTATTGAGTTTCCTCATAAGGCACACATCTTCTAATAATTAGATATTTACATTGTTTATATAAATATGGGTCATCCCAAAAATAGAATTTTGAATCATAAATGAATTTCTTTAGTTGTGGATTTTTAATATCAGGTGGTAAGATATCACTTACAATAAAATTTACTATATCAACATACCACAGTACATTCATTTCATCAACACTATATAACTGTTCCTCAGGGAAATTTTCTAAAATTTCATTTGCAAAATTAGTTAATATTTCTCTTTCTAGTCTAGACAAATGATCATTTATTTGATTATCATTTCTCTTTCTATCAACTCGGTAAAATCAAACTCTTGCAATAGAAGTATTCATCTAATTAATCTTGATTTAGTATCCTTCTTTTGCTATCCTTCTTTTTTGATTTAGTATCCTTCTTTTGCATCAAGTATTTAATAGCACAATGATCTGTATACTTTATACATTTAGTTTCAATTAAGTAAGGTCTAAATTTATCAAAGGCATAAACAATTACTATAACTCTTTTTTTGTAGTAGTGTAATTAATTTGAGAATCATTTAGAGTTTTACTAGTATAATATATCACTTTAAAAACATTGTTGTGCCTTTTTCCTAAAACAGTCCCAATAGCATAATCACTAGCATCACACATTATTTCAAATGATTTTTCCTAATTAGGTGGAACTATTATAGGTGCAGTGATTAATTTTTCTTTCAATAATTTAAATGTTTTTATGCTTTCTTCATTAAAGTCAAATTTTGTATCTTTTTCTAAAAGTTGGCATAATGGCTTAGTTATTTCAGAAAAAAAATTTATGTAGCGTCTGTAGAAACCAACATGTCCTAGAAAACTTCTTACTCCTTTAACATTAATAGGAGGTGGTAATTTTTCAGTAACTTGAATTTTTACAGGATATACTTCCATGCCATTTTCAAAAATTTTATGCCCAAGTACAATACCTCTTACAACCATAAATTGACATTTTTCCCAATTTAGTACTAGGTTGATTTTTTCACATGCCTCTAGGACTTTTTCTAAATTATTTAAACATAATTCAAATAAAGTTCCAAATACAAAAAAATCATCCATAAACACTTCCATTTCATGTTCAATTAAATTGCTAAAAATTGACATCATACATCTTTGAAATGTTGCACGTGCATTGCATAATCCAAAAGGCATTCTACGAAAAACAAATGTTTCATATGGGCTTGTAAATATTGTTTTCTCATGATCCTCTGGAGCAATTGGAATTTGGTGATAACCGGTATATCCATCTAAAAAGCAATAATATTTATTTCCAGCCAATCTATCCAACCTTTGGTCTATAAAGGGTAAAGGAAAGTGATCTTTTCTGGTGGCCATATGTAATTTTCTATAGCCTATACAAATTCGTTAATCAGTAACTTGTCTTATTGGAATTAATTCATTTTTCTCATTTTCTTCAACAGTCACACCTCCTTTCTTCGGTATACATTGAATTGGACTTACTCAAGCACTTTCTGAAATAAGATATATAATTTTAGCTTCTAACCATTTTAAAATTTCTTTTTTAACAACTTCTTTAATTATTGGGTTTAATCTCCTTTGAGGATCAGCTTTAGGTTCATATTTTTGATCTAATAGAATTTTTTGCATACAAATAGAATGAATAATTCCTTTAATATCTACTAAAGTCCATCTAAAGCCTTTTTATGTCTTTTCAACATCTCTATTAATTTTTGTTCTTGAATTTTAGTTAACTTATAAGATACAATAACAGACAATGTAGATGACTTTCCTAAAAATACATATTTTAAATGGGCAGGTAATATCTTCAGTTCAAGTTCATGTGGTTTAATACTTGAAGAAATAAGATTTTTATTATCGTTTTCCAACAAGTCTAAAGTTTCAAATTTATCCTGAATATAATCCAAATCCTCTTCTTTTATGTCGTCCTTATTCTAAAAAAATCTCCTTGCTTTAATTTGTCTTTGAACTCATTCTTAAATTGCTCATTACTTAGATAGTCAAGTACTTTCATCCTAAAATATTTATTATCTTTTTTTATTGCAGGATATTTCATATCTTTTGCTATATTAAATGTTACTTCTTGATCATTAACTCTCATTATTAATTCTCCCCTTTGCACATCTATCACAGCTCTCCCTGTTGCAAGAAATGGTCTCCCCAAAATAATAGGAATCTCTTTCTCTTCCTCTATATCTAATAATATAAAGTCTACAGGGAAAATAAATTTATCCACTTTTACTAATACATCTTCTATAACTCCTATTAGATAAGTTATTGAACTAACTGAAGAACTAACTGAAGAGTTACAGTAGTAGGGGAAATCTCTCCCAAATCTAAACATTTAAAGATCGATAGAGGTATAAATTGATACTCACTCCTAAATCACATAAAGCTGTTCCAAGAAACTTTTCACCAACAGCATAAGGTATAGTAAAACTACCAGGATCTTTTAATTTTTTAGAAAATTTTTTCTGAATAATAACACTACATTCTTCACTAGGTGCAACAGTCTCATGATCTGTAAACCTTATTTTCTTGTTTAGTATGTCCTTCATAAATTTCACATAGCTTGGCATTTGTTCCAAAGCTTCAACAAAAGGAATGTTTATCATTAACTTCTTAAGGATTTCTAAAAATTTTGTAAATTATTTATATTTATTCTTCTGCTTAAGTCTTTGAGGAAACAGAGGTTCTAAAGGACCTTGTGTTTGTTCGTTTTCATTTTGGTCACTTTCCATTTCTTCCTTGTCTTCATCAACTTCAGCTTCTCTTTCGATCCTTGTTTCAACTTCATTTCCACTTTGTAATTGAATAGCTTTAATTTGTTCCTTATTTTAATCTTTTGGATTAACTTCCACAGTACTCGGTAGAATTCCAAAAGGTTTATTGCTGAGTGCAGTAGCAATATGTCCTAATTAATTTTTAATATTTCTAATAGCAGCCCCTCGATTCTGTATTTGATTTCTCATGTTCAACATTACTTCTTCAATTTTCAACTTCTTTTCCTTAACTTGTAGGTTAAAGTTAGAGTTAAATCCAGAAGGATAATAAGGTTGATAATTAGGATTTCCTCGGTTGTTCAAATTTTCGGAGGGATTCATCGAATTGTTATAATTATTCCAATTAAACTTAGGGTGATTTTTCCATCCAGAGTTATAATAATTAGAATAGGGATTGTTATTTCGATTATTCATAGCATTTAAAGTTTTTAAGATGATTGAGTATCAATTATCTGACATAGTGAATTTTCCTCTAATATTGGGGGTATTTGAGAATAGTTCACTCCAATTTGATCAATCTTTTTTGAAATAGCTGCAATTTGAGATGCCAAAATAGACATTGCATCTGAGTCATGAATACCAGCCACTCCACTCTCTTAGGATTTACCCTTTTAGAGGGCCATTGAAAATTGTTAGTAGCATTTTTTTTAATTAAAGAATATGCTTCATTAAAAGGTTTTGACATTAGTGATCCATCTGCAGTAGCATCTATAATAGATCTAAGTGATCCCACTAATCCATTGTAAAATGTTTGAATTATCAGCTAATCTGGTAAAGCATGGTGGGGACATTTTCTAAGAAGATCTTTAAATCTTTCCCAAGCTTCATATATCGATTCCCCTTCAAACCAACAAAAAGATGTAATATCATTTCTAAGCTTAGCAGTTTTTGAGGGTGTAAAATATTTAGCCAAGAATTTTTGTGATAGTTCTCCCCAAGTTCTGATAGATCCAGGTGCTAATGAATTTAACCAAGCTTTAGCTTTATTCCTTAATGAAAAAGAAAAAATTATAAGCCTAATATCTCATTAGACACTCCGTCATCTTTAAAAGTAGCACATAATTCAAGAAAACTAGCAAGATGTAAGTTATGATCATGTAAGTTATGATCTTAGTTATGATCTTCAGTAGGTGTTCCTCTAAACTGATTATTTTGTACCATTTGGATAATAACATGTTTAAGCTCAGATAAACTAGCAGCAACATCAGGATTTTGAATAGTCAATTGAAGTTCATCTGTTGTCGGATTAACATAACTTTTTATTTGTCGATTTTCATTATCTAAGTTATTCGCCATTTTGTTTAAATTTTTAATTTCTTTTTAATGTTTTTGAATTTTTCTAATAGTACATTCTAGTTCTAAATCGTAAGGTATTAAACCTTCAGATCCAATATTTCACATAAACAAATATAATAAGCAAAGAAAAAGAAAAAAATACTCTTAAATAAAAATATTTTTGAATTTTTTATATAACTTTTTTTTATAATTATTTCTAAATTTCTGAATTTACCAAATCTATTTAATTTACTGTTACCTTCTGCGGCAACAACGCCAAAAACTTGATCCCGAGAAATATAGTTGTGTAAAATTTATATAAGTTTAACTCCGCCATGTAACAGTGTCAAAATCTTGATGCAATATTTATGATTAAGAAATTTAAGCAATTAATGTTGGGATTCTGTTCAAGTATACGTATCATTATCAAGTAATAAAGGACTTTCTATTTAAGCCCGGAATATCGATCCCACGAGGAAGGTTTAAAAGTTTTAGTTTTTAGTTTTTTTTGGTTGTTTTAAAATTTTTCTAATAGTACGCTCTAATTCTGAATTGTAAGGTACTAAACCTTAAGATCCAATATTTCAAAGATCCAATATTTCACATAAGATCCAATATTTCACATAAACAAATATAATAAACAAAGAAAATTTTCTTAAGAATAACTCTTAAATAATAAAATATTATCTTTTTGGATTTTTTATTTTTAAAATTTTTTTAATTTTTTTATATAATTATCTTTAAATTTCCTAATTTATCAAATCTATTTAATTTACCATTACCTTCTTCGGTAACGACGCCAAAAACTTGATCCCGAGAAATATAGTTGTGTAAAAAAAATTATAAAGTTGACTCCACTATGCAACGATGCCAAATACTTGATGCAATATTTTATGAATTAGAAATTTAAGCAATTAATTTTGGGATTCTATGCAAGTATACGTATCGTTATGAAGTAATAAAGGACTTTCTATTTAAGCCCCAAATATCGATCCCACGGGAAATGATTAAATTTGATGTACTATCAGGAAAGTAAAATAAAATTATATCAAAATTGAAATGTAAAGTTTAAACAATAACTACTAAACTATTAAACTATGTTTATGTGATGAAGATTTCTTATGTGAAAAAATATCTTTCTCAGTACTATGAGGATTTGGTAAAATGAGATGAGATAAATCATTCAAATATGTATTGCGCCAAATAGGAGTAGTTTTAATTCTCTACTTTGATACAGAGTTATTGAAAATGATTGGCTAACCCCAGGTTTAGTCCCTAAATCCGTGGCTAGGCTAGGAGAATATTGGCTCCTACTCCAGAAATTCACTTCCCATCACTTCTCTTCCTCTGAAGGCTAACTCTCGCTTTAGTTCTTAAAAACTAAGATCAAATTGAAGATTTTAGTCTGTCACCCAACAATGTATATTTCCCTATTTATTTGCACTTAATTCTTTGAATGAAATACTCCTTCATAGACTTAAATGTGATTCTTACTCTATTGTAGAACTCATTCTCCATTTCCCGGATCGTATGTTTCACACCACTTTTTTACAATTCAATTGGCCAGATCAAAATGTAAATTAAGTTCGGAGTTGAAAAATCATCACATTTTATTTTATATTTTAGTATTGATTATTTAATAATCACAATTGATTTTATATTTTAATATTAGCACATCTATATTATCTCTTCATTTCACCATATCTCATAGTAGGGATAAAGAAACTACTCAGACTTCAGACTTCATGAGAAAGATACAACAAACACAAATTTCATATATAAAAGAAAGGTCATACAATCATAATAAACAAACAACACATATCTGAAGCTCTTTCTCAAAGCAAATCCCTAGTAGCCTCTTCTAGGTAATATAGGAAGAAGGAAATGTAGGAAGAAGAAATCAGAAATCTCTCACTTTTCTCCTTCTCCAACACTCTCAGAGAAGAATTCACACTTAATCTCACCACAAAAACTCTAAACTCTTAAAGAAAAATCACTAATAGACTCTTTAATGGTGGTGGAATGAAGATGGAAAAAGTGTATGGAGGTGAGGTGTGGCAAAAAAGAGCAAGGATGAATGAGGATCAATTTCGACCCCAAATAGAGCCTAGAGTTGGTTCTCCAATCAGTGCATTAAAAACTCTTCAGAAAGCATCCAAAATTGTCGAATCTTCTAGAAACAGGTGATTTGAATCGACATTGGCGCCGTCAGCGCCAGTGGTCCATAATTTAATTTGCTGCTCTCTGTCAAATGATGCTGTTGACACAGCTTTTGGCGTCGTCGGCGCTGAGTATTTATTCAAAAAACGTCATTTTGACTCCAAATTCCATCTTTTTTGCTTCAAGTCTTAAAAATCAACAACCTGCAAGAAAACATAAAAATATCTTTCATTAAAGTGCAATATCACTAAAAATGATTATAAAATATGGTTTTAAAAATACATATACTTTTGGTGTATCACTCGCTAAACCCTTACGAAGGTCCGTTGTACGGATTTAAGGAGACAACCATCAAGGATTAAGAATGTGTGGAGAGTCCGGGTCGAGATAGAAAGCACATGGACTCACATCCAACTCAAAAGACCAATCGGGGAAAAGAAGGGCTACGTTGGGAAAGAAAGTTTAGGGACTCATGATCCAGATCTTATATGAAAGTATTATGATGTATAAGGTTATAATCTTAATATTTCCTTACTTATATTTCTTACTTTGTAATGACACCAAAAATTTGACATCGAAGCAAATGAGAATGCAATTATTAAATTTAAATATGGGATGATATTACACAAGTATATGTATCATTATCAAGTAACATAGGGCACTTTGATTAAGCCCTGAATATCAAACCCACAAGGATAAATACAATATGTAACCAAATCAGAAGAAGTTAGATAACAAATTTTACATTGCAAAATATTCTTACTTAAACTATAGCTATTTTAACAGGAATGAAAGCTCAATTCTTTTTGTAATTTTTTATAATTAAAAGTTGTTGACCTCATATTGAAACTAAAGTAAACAATTAACAAAATTTAACTAGATATTTGTAAGATGAAGAAAATATAAATAAAATATCTTTTTCCTTATCATGAATCAGTAACAAGTATAGAAATACTGTTGTGGAAGTATTCAAATTGTGTTGTGCTAAATAGGAGCAATAATATTTTTTATCCTTACTAGAGATGTTATAAAGAACATTAATCAGTTTAAAGTTTGAATAGTCTTGAAGATGGGCTATATAGGGAAGATACCAGCTCTCACTCTAGAGTTCCCTCTTCTCCCTCCACCTAGGGGCTAACATCTTGTATCAAAACCTAAAACTATACACCAAATTAGGGGCTTTAGCCTGTCACTCAAGTCCTCTAATTCTACACCCTTCAAAATTTATTTCTCTATTTATTTGCACTCAACCATATGAATTACATTCTCATCCATACAACCTCATGTGATTCTTACCATTAGTTGACTGAAGTTGACTGAGATTGACTGAGACAATTCCATCTCGGATCTTACATGTTTTTACAACAAATATTAACTTCTTAACTCACCAAATCAAGAAGTAAAAGAAGTACAAGGTTTAAAATCATCACAACTTATTCCAACATTAAAGATTAATACTTCACACAACTTCCATCCAATACTTAATCACTTATCATTTTAAGGAAAAAGATAAAGAAAACTACTCAGAATTCATGGAGAAAACACAACCACACCTAAGTTTAAAAGTAGAAATCATGCAAACAAACAAGAAGTCTGATTAAAACCAAATGTTGGCATAAAGATAAAAACTTATCTCAACTCCTCTCCACCAAACTCTTGAAGTTCCTTTAAATCTCTTCTCTTCCTTTCACTTAAAATACTCTCTACTCACACACTACAACTCCTTTCTTCTTCTCTCTCAAAGTATCCTAATTAATCTATGAGAGAGGCTTCTTCGGTGGCATGGCTATGGTGGGTGTGTAGGAGTTTCTCTAAGGCACTGTGGAGGCATTTGTGAGAGAGTAGGAGAGAGTTCTTCAATCCAATCCAAGTCTTCTTTTATAATTTTTCAAAAGATGCATTGGTGTCTCTTCAAAATGTGTCCACATTCAATGAATCTTCCACGAGTTGCCTCTTTTCAAAAGCCAATTGAATGTATTTTCATGTCTATTAACCATTTCCCACATTTTCACTAGATTTCCTTGAAACTCCTATTCAAAAATTTGTCCAAATTCATTGAATCATTAAGTAACTTAACACTTAGGTGCGGCCATCTCGGTTTTACTGGCGCTTAAGCGTCTGTTCTAGGCACTTAGGCACCATAGTTCTTTTGCACACCTTCTTCATTTTTGCTCCAAATTTGATCCTTTTTCACTTGTTCCACCATTTTTCATCTATTTGATTATACTTAAAAGAAAAACACACAAATGTCTTCCATTAAAGCACAATATCTCAGAAATAGGTATAAAAATGTGTACATATATATTTTAGGTGTATCAAAATTCCTCAAACTTAAAATGTTACTTGTCCTCAAGTGACACTCTAATCTTTCAAAACCAAAATAAGTAGATTATGTAAATGAGTTTCTTTAGGATATTCTAAAATTTTGATCTAGAAATATAGTAGTCCAATTTAGACAAAAACATTAGTACATGAATCAACTTAGAGTTTAGAAATTTTTAATGTAAAGAAGTCTGAAAATATAAGTTTCTATCTAGTTCAGAAATATTTGAGTTCAGAAATATTATCTAGTTCAGAAATATTTGTAAATTCTCCAAATATAGAGTTTAGGCATTCTGTCTTCTCCACTTAAAAAAAATATTAAGAATAATTATACTTACTATATTATATCCTTAAGCTTAAGAGTTTCTCAAGTCTTATACTTTAAAAAGATTAGATGTAGAACCAATTATTGATTAGGCACTAATCCTCATACTTCTCCTCCCCTTTTCAACTTTCTTTTTCTTTTTCTTTTTCTTCTTCTTTTTCTTTTTCTTCTTCTTTTTCTTTTTTTTCTTTTTCAGGTGAGGATTACTATATCTAGATAGGCCTTTAATGATTTTGAATTCCACTCCTCCTTTCCTAAAATAAAGTTATGATATAAATCTTT
Source organism: Phalaenopsis equestris (assembly GCF_001263595.1). Taxonomy (NCBI): domain Eukaryota; kingdom Viridiplantae; phylum Streptophyta; class Magnoliopsida; order Asparagales; family Orchidaceae; genus Phalaenopsis; species Phalaenopsis equestris. The sequence continues at coordinate 11,160 of NW_018165805.1, forward strand.
TACTTAAAAAATATAATAATAGTTTTGAAATTATTTTAATAAGAGAAATTTAAGTACTAAAAATAAATGTCTAACTCTTCTATATTTTACAAAAATACAATCTCTCTTACTAAAGATAATGACACAATATTTATCATTTCCACACTAAAAATTTTTAACTTTAAGCTTTCTTCATTACTATAGGTTTCAACTAAATTTTCTTACTCATTTCTATTTTCAAAATTTTATTTCCTTAATATAACTTCATATACATAATCATTTTTTCAAATCAAAATCAAATTTATTTGTAGCACATTTGAGAATAAATAAAATTCAAGTTTTAGAAAGTTTTTCATCCCTCCCCCCAAACTTAAATTTTTAATAAGATGAAATATTTTAACATGATATATATATATATATATATATATATATATATATATGCAGGAATGAAAACTAAAAATAACATGCTAACAAAAATTTTCATATCCTAAATATACAAGTGAAAAAATTAAAAACAGGAATAAAAATTATTTGATCAAATTTTAAATTAACTTTAACATATAGAGATTCATTAGACTTCTATGCAGTGGAAGATAACATAAAAGCAAATAAACACACTAACAGAAATTCACAACTACAACATAAAGAAAACACATGCTAGTAAATTGAAAATTTTAAACATGAAGTTCTTAAGTGAAAGTTAGTAATATTCTAGACTTTTCTAATATTCAGGATTAAATTCAACACAAACTAACTAAATACACTAGAAAACACAATTATCACAATCAATACTGCAAAAATAAAATATAACTACTTACAGTAACATAAATACATCACAACACTATCTAACAAAATAAAATACAAACAATAGTAACAGTCTAAATAAGTACAATACAAAACAAAATAGTATTACAATATAACTACACAACATAAAGTTCACAATAAAAAAAAACTAAACTACTCAATTTAATCCTCATCATCATCATTGTCACTATTATTGTTGTACCAAAAGGCAGTAGGCTCATATGATGGATATTGTGGATATGATAGAAAAAACTACACTTTGGCCACCTCCGATAAAGTTTTTGAAAGATAAGTGAAATTTTTCATCATAATTACTATGTCTCCTCATATAAACATCCATATGATCTATAAAACTTTCCAAATTTATTACCTTATACGCAGTATAATTGATTTTATCTAACATCCTTTACAATAAGTGTGATTGCGAATCAAAACTAGAAGCTTGACCATGTGATTTGGATGCACGTGAGGTAGAAGCATGAGAAGTAGAAGCACCTAAAATTCTAGAAAATCCTCCTCTCCAGCCAAATATCAAATGTTGTGAATAAGATTTCACATTAACGCTCGTGATGAGGTTTAGAGCATGAAGTATCACCTCCCAACTATCGAATTTAACACCAGCTTGCTCACATAAGGAAAAAATGAATGATGTGAATCCCAAACTTGCAGTAGTGGCAGCGGTAGTATAACTGATGATAGTTTGATAAATCAAGGAACCAATATCAATCGGCTTGAACAGCTAAATGCAATAGTTGAAGGTAGCTCTATCTCTGGTAACTTCGCTGAGATGGTTGGTTTGGAGCAAACGAGCTGAAATAAAGTAGTGCCAAGCCTTCGATATGACATCTAACTTTGACGCAGGGAAATTGACTCTTCTTTCATTTATTATCTTCTAAATTCCTCTTCATGCCATCAATGATGATATGAGCTCATCCAACTCCTCCTCAGTCAAATTATAATTTAAATAAAAACATAATTGTCGGCACTATTTTTGGTGTGGGGTTTGCCCGTAAGAAGCTGTCGGTCATCGGAATTGAAATCCCGTTGCCCGCTTCGGAAGGACATTTTAAAAAATTTTTAATTTTGAAAAAGATGAAGTCAAACTGACCCCATAATTTTCATAGTTTAAATGAAAGAGCGCTTTACCTCAAATCCTGTATCTATCCCGAAGGATGAACACAAGAATTGAGAGTGAGGCTCGATCAAATAAACTAAAGAAAGTTATGACATCCGTTTGGTCTGCAAAACCAATATATTGGCCGACAAATTCCCCTATTTAATATAAGGAATTAAATAGGGTTTATGTTATGCTGGGTTCAGGAAAAGCTTCCTATAAGGGC
>NW_018165805.1:19324-58204 GCF_001263595.1 Phalaenopsis equestris
CCTAAAGCCAAGTAATCCTATAGGGATTCTTCTTAAATTCTCTTATAATGCTCTTACCTACTAAATGCTAGAGGTTGAGATCAATATGTGGAATTTCAAATTGAGTAAAGAGAAAGGCTTTGAATTTCTAATGGTTGGGTACCTCTTCTAATTTTCTAAGACTAGTCAATAGGAAAGTCCTATGGCTAGACCTAGGCTACTAAAGAAGTTTTCTAGACCTCAACCAAAAGTGAGGTCAACAATAATACATTGGGGGTCAACTGGTAAAACATATTTATTATTTCAGGGGAGAAAGGCACTGATTTTCCTCGAACTATGACCTTATCTTCTTCAGCTTCAATGAGGTTAACGTAAAACTCTCGAAAAACAAAAATTATGGCCAAAGCAGAAAAATAACAAAATCGTTTCTACTGTCGACGAACAATTAAATCTTTCACTACTCCACCCGAACTTTTGAAACATCTCTCAGGAATTAGTTTTATCGATTGCAGTGCTTCAGTATACATGTCCTGAGCTTTTGAGCCGACAAATTTGCTTGAATCGAAATGAGACTTCCCTTTACTCCTCTTCATTCTTAGAATCATTTTTTAAAATCACATAAAATTCACAATAAATCCTAAATTTAAGACTAAATCACTAAACTCAACTTCTAAAAGCTTAAACTATAATTTATATGTATTTTCCATAGATTTTTCTCAAATTTTGACCATGAATAATGATTTTTGGTCAAATCCCCAATGTGCTCAAAATACACGGTGAAAATAAAAATTTTTTACCTAAAAGTGAAGCTCTTATCTCAAGAAGATCAAATCTAGCAACTTTGGCTTGATTCCCTAATGAAATCTTCACTTTAAAAGAAGCTCTAAATCCTCACTCGTGAACTCAAAGGGAAGAAGACGATGTTATGGTCAAAATTGACATTTTTCGGTTTAATTTTTCACCTTGAACCGTTCGCGAACCGGTTTAAGTGAACCGACGCTTAAGCACCATTGTTTCAGTGCTTAGATGCCTACCTCTCGGGTAGTCCAGCTCTTAAGTGCGTGATTTTGGCGCTTAGGTGTCAGTGCACGAATTTGGATATTTTTGGTTTTAAGTGAAATGCACATCTAGCCTAAGTCAACCACCCCTAAATGGACTTATAAATCTTAATCTTTAATAACTTCTTCCCCTTCAACTCTCTTCTTTCTCAAAATTCACAAATCTTCACTAATTTGATTCAACACAAAATAACACAGAATTATACACACAAACAAACACTTATATTAATTCACAAACAAATACAAACACTTGTGATACATAATTTCTCAATCCAAAGAATCTTGGATGAGATAATTCCTAAGCACAAACATTAAACATTAACCAAACTTAACATTCAAAACACTTAAAATAAACTTAATTCTAACATCACAACACCTAACACAAACAAACACTAAACTTAGAACTTAATTCCACTCTCTTTTTGGTGGAACAATTCCTGGTCTTTCAATCGTTTCTTCTGGGACATTTGGAATATAGATCTAATAGAACGAACGGTGGTGAAGAACTCTAGTTGAGTCCTCTTCAATCCATTTGTTTTTTGAATGCATAGTCTTGTCCGCTTCTTCTATAAAACTTGTGTGGCTAAATTGCATCTTAAGTTTTCATTCAATATGTTCTAATTGTGCATTAACCTCATTCACCTTTGCTTCAATTGAAGTCGCGTCAGCCTCAATCTTTGCGATATTCTCCGCTATTCCTTCTATACTAACGACTAGGAAATTGTTGTAAAACTCTTGCGCACTTTGACTAATGAACTTATTCTTCATGGCTTCCTCCTTTTTCTTCATATAAATCTCCCAAGAAGACATTTTTCCATGATCTCTCACTCTTCACTTAGATTTTAGGGTTAAAATTGAAGTGGGTTGAGAATTCTCTTCATTCCCTTCTATTAATAGGTTTTAACTAAGTTTAAAACTACTAGACATATTCTCAAACCACTAACCCACGTTAAAACCCACTAAACCACATTTAAATCTTCTAGAAATGTAATTTAGCACGTTTAGTTAACTGTCATGCTTAAGCGCCGAATTTTGGCGCTTAAGCACCGGTGCTTAATTTAGCACAGGCCAGCTTAACGTCCAAGTACTCATTCTAACATGTCTAAGTCGTATATTAAGGCCTTAGAAACGTTACTAAATCATTTAATATTCAACATACTACAAAAATTTTTCTTAATCAAACACAACAACACGACATTCAAAACATAAACACACTGATAACTATGGGTTGTCTCCCACAAAGCGCTTGGTTTAATGTTGTTAACCCGATGTAACCAGTGCTTATTCAGTTTAACCCAACAACATAAGATCATTTAATTTAAGTTGATCTCCTAAAAAGTAGGGTCAGCCTATGATCATTCACTGTGAATATTTTCTCAGTTTTAAGATCTTTGATATCCACAGCTCCACAGGGATAAACTTTTATTACAACAAATGAACCCATCCACCTGAACTTAAGTTTTCTTGGAAACAATCTTAACCTGGCGTTATATAACAAAACTTGTTGTCATGACTTAAAATTTTTAGTAAGAATCGTCTGATCATGTCACATCTTTATCTTTTCTTTATAAATCTTAGCATTCTAATAAGATTCATTCATTATCTCTTCAAGCTCATTTAATTGCAATAGTATTTTGTCACAATTATCCTTTAAATTATAATTAAATTCTTTATTAGCCTAATATATTTTATGCTCAAGTTCAACAAATAAATGACAAGCTTTCCCAAATATTAACCTATATGGAGACATTCCTATAAGAGCTCTATATACAATCTTATAAGCCCTCAAAACATAGCCAAATTTGGTTGACCAATTCATTTTTGTTGGATTCACAGATTTTTCTAATATCCTTTTAATGTCACGATTAGATAATTCAGCCAAACTACTTTTTTTAGGATGATAAGTAGTAGTAATTTGATGGTTGATATGATATTTCTTTAATAATTTCTCTATTATTGCACTCCTGAAATGTCTTCACCCTGCAGCTATGATCACACTTGGCATCCTAAATCTACAAAATATAATTGTTTTTAAAAATTTTGTAACACTTTGAGCATCACATCGAGGAAAGTGAGGGCCTAGACTAGATTTATTAAAAAAAAAATACAAATGACCTAAATTACAACAAAATATAAACCGAATAAAAACAGACATAATTATACAACCAAACAACACCAATCTACCAAAATCCAACAACAAACATAATACTTTTTTGGATGCAAAAGTATCACCAACTCAGAACATCTTCAATAGACAAAGCTCCAAACCAGAATGAAAGCTCTAATTCAACTCCTAAAACAAATGCATTAACTTCACATAGTCTAAGGCACTTGAAGTAGAAAACAAGAGAAAGCTTCGACATATCATCCTCCAAATTAAAATGATAGCTTATACCCCACTCCCAAAACAAAAGCATTGTTTTTAAAGAATCTCATAAAAAGATATCCAAACAAACAACAATCACAATAAAACCAAACAATCCAAAGACATTTAATTTTGCAAAGGATGTTGGATTAGCAATTCAAACAACACCAAAAGAATATCCGACAACAAAATTTTTGGATGAAAAGATCCAAACAACAATCCCAAGGCACTTGAAGCTATAATGAATACAAGAATACCTGCACAAAATAAATGAAGAAAATGAATTTATAGAAAAGAATATAAATTAAGCTTAGCTTAGCCCATACGAAAACTAGTAAACTCCAACCAGAGACAAGAGAGATAAAACCTTAACATAGAATCTTAAAAAAAAATTGTTGAAAAGTAAATTTTCATCCAAATTTAAATGAAATGAATATACTAAATTATTGTCACCAAAAAATGATAAAATATCATAATATGAAAGGGTACATCATAGTTTAAACTTAAAATATAAGAACAAAAAAAAGTAAAAAATCAACCATACTATCCGAAACTATAAAAAATAATAGATAAAAAAATAAAAAAATAATTAAACCTATAATATAAATGATTGAAAATAGTTTAAGCTAAATTTATACAAAAAGCTAAAACCGAAAAACTCGAAAAGCCGCTTCCACTTTATACACGTGGCGTTTCATAAGAGCTGGGCTTGTCATCATCCAGTCCACTCGAAAATCGCATCACCGCCGTTGGCCACTTGCGTTCGGAAGTCAGGGAACCCAGAATTGAGGGCACAGAAAACGTGGAAAACCCGTTATGTCCATAAAAACAAAAGGAAACGAAAGTGGGATTGGACGGCTTGAATTTCCCGAATCTCAGGGCCTTTCCAGAAACGAGGCGAATCCGAATCCCGGCTGCTCGCCTTTCCTTTTTCTTCACTGTCTCCAATGTCCTCGTGGATCGATGGCGGGAGCTCGAAAGTGCTTCTTTCCATACCCTAGTGACCACAAACCCTAGATCCGACCGTTCCACCACTTCGTCTACTATGGCATCCGACGGCGACGCGGGAGGCGGGTGCCGCCACGTTCTTGAGAAACTCACACCCTCCCGCAACGCGGTGGCGGTACTTCTTGGAGGGTTTGTGCTCGGTGCCTCCGTGCTGGCCCTGCACCTCGGTTATATGCCGCAGCTAGCGGGGTTGCGGTTGCCAGGGAGGAGGAAGAAGAGACCAGTTCGGGTTTACATGGACGGGTGCTTTGACATGATGCATTATGGCCACTGCAACGCCCTTCGGCAGGCGCACGCGCTCGGGGACGAGCTTGTCGTTGGTGTGGTTAGTGATGCGGAGATCACGGCGAACAAGGGCCCGCCGGTGACCCCTATCAACGAAAGGTCAGTCCTTCTGGTTTGATTGTCAGTCATGAATGCTTGTGAAGTGCTATGAAGTCTGTTGTAATAAGTTTTGTTATACCAAGTTTGATCTGATTTTTACCTTGGAATGTTGGTTGAGCAGGTCGCATGATCCAAATCTTGCTTTCTTTATTTGCCCATATTTTTTTTCAGTATGTTTTACTAGTAATTGTTCTTCGCTTCACCTTTTTGTCTATTGCTTTATTTGCTCCCCTTTTATTCTCAAGCCAGCTTTGCTTATTGTCTTCATTGCAAAGCGTAGTTGGGTAGGTATAAGTAATTCTTTAGTGCCGTTACCAAATTCCTAGGATGTTTTGTTCTGTAGTTCTTAAATTAGATGCTGGATCTATGGTGTGTTGAATAGTAGAATAGTAGTTTATACACATTAATCCTCTGCTTCCTTTTATAATATAACATTTCAACCTTTCACCACCCTTTGGATGGGTAGGCTTTAAGTTCACATTAGCTTTTTCTGATTTCTTACTCTTGGTGCTTGATGACTCAATAATCTGATTATTTACGCTTCCTAATTGCTGGACATGCAAAAGACTAGACAACCAGAATCTGTTATCCTATTTAGTTATTTTAAGTTTATTGTATCCTTTAAGTTCATATAAAGCAAGTAATCACTTCGTAAAGTGTAGTTTATGTATTATGGTAGTGGTGATCTTATGCGCACAAATACTTATACAACTTTAAGGATTAAACTATAATGAATGCTTCCTAAATTTTCTTTTTGGTGGGATCATTTTTTACAAATATCGGGACTAATGGACCCTCTGCTTTTTTCTCTTCTTCCTTTTTGTGTATGTATTGTATAAACTTCTGATTTTGCAACTTTTTATGGCAGATTGATCATGGTTGGTGCAGTTAAATGGGTTGATGAGGTCATCCCGGATGCTCCCTATGCTATCACGGAGGAATTCATGAAAAGGCTCTTCAATGAGTATAATATAGATTACATTATCCATGGTGATGATCCTTGCTTGCTACCAGATGGCACTGATGCCTACGCGCTTGCCAAGAAAGCTGGCCGCTATAAGCAAATCAAGAGAACTGAAGGAGTGTCGAGCACTGATATTGTTGGTAAGAATATGCTTATTTTGTAATAAATTTTCTGATTTTACTCATCCCCACTGAGTAATTCCTATCCTTGCGTGTCATACTCTAGCCTATGCTCAAACAAGGTGAAGTATCTTCATTGTGATTTGTTAGCAAATTTTCAAATTCATTTGAACTATAAGATATTTATTCTGTCAGCATGTCATGATGTCTTTCTGCTATCTAAAATTAGTAACTGATTCGTGACAGATGACGAGCCATTAATAGTTGGTTGTGTCATTTTGTTTGTCAGGTCGCATGCTTCTCTGCGTGAGAGAGAGATCAAGTGGAGATCATCATACACATTCTTCCTTACAAAGGCAATTCAGCCATGGACATGGCCCAAGAGTTGATGATGGCGGGTCTCCCCGAGGGGGAACACGAATATCTCACTTTCTGCCAACATCTCGCCGTATAGTTCAATTTTCTAATGGAAAGGTAGGCAGGAATCTTACACTTAGTATTATACCTTTTGAATTTTCATAAATTCATGGAATGAATTATTCATTTGATTGTTCATTAATTCATGGAATGAATGTGATGATGTTGTCAATGACTTTGAAACTTATTTCACATCTTTTAAGTCTTCATGATTATTGGTTCTATTTGCTTCATAGTTTGATTATTGTTTCTGGGATAGTGGTTATAATCTGTGGGACCAAAAGGCTACGGACATATTTGATATAATCATGTGGGCAGATCCATTATGATTAGTATGCAGATTATGTAGGAATAAACCAAACACTCGAGGGATATACCCTCTATGTGTCGTTTTAGAAATTTGATGCATAACAAATTTCTTTCATAACAAATTTATTTTTTATCTATGATAGGACCTTTGTTTCTTCTCAAATGTATCTGAAAATTTGTGATAGTGACGTTTTCTTGATTATAAAGGTTTTATGAGAGCTGTTCTTATGTTCTAGCGAGTTTGAGCAACCATTGTCTCATTAGTGTTTAAATTTTCATTGCCATCCACAATGCAATTTAAGTTTAGTCTTTAAGTTTGCTGCTTTGTTCATGAATAAAGATAAATTGATCTCTTCTTTGCTAGTCTGAATATGTTTTTCAATTGTTTATTAACCTTGTTCATATTGATATCTGTTGTATTCATGCTCATCTAAAGTGTTCATAAATTTAATATTGACTAGCTGATTTTCACATCATGCTGCATGATATTTTTGTTTATTCTTTCTGCAGAGTCCTGATCCCCATGCCCGAATAATCTACATAGATGGTGCATTTGATCTGTTCCATGCTGGGCATGTGGAGGTATGTCATATTTATTGTAAATTCTTTTAATTCTTAAGTCTTCATTTACAGGCTACAGCTTTAAATGCCATTAATTGAAAGCATGATCCATCAATTGATGGAAACCTGATGATAGATCTAGCTATTGATCTTTCCCTTTTTTTTTCTTCTATTGAATTTGCTTGTAAACTGTGATGTATTTTTGGAATTTATCCTTGATTGAAAGAGGGATGAAATTGGGTTGTAGGGAGAGGAAGCTCGAAAGAGAAACTAACTAGTTTCCAGTGAAGAGTAGATAATTCGGAGAAGTAGCTCTATATTTTGGGATTTGTGAAGAGGGAAATCTTGGCCTTATGCTTGAAAAGCGGAAGAATCCGTAGGAAGGGAGACTCGCCGAAGAGAGAATAGGAGGATTTGTTAAATAGCTTTCAAATTAATTGATTAGATGTTGTAAACACATGGTTTCTATCAGTATTTATAAAATATGTTTACATTGAGATGGATTGAAAATTTAAACAACGACTGACTTTAGCCCTCTAGGCATTGGCCCTAACTCTCCATTAAGAAATTTAGAAGTTCTAATGCCGAAAATTATCAATTAAATACCCAAATAAATAAATTCGATAGTTTGATACGAAAATATGATAATCCTAAAATATGAATATCTATATTATTGAATAAGAATAATTTGTTGTTGTTTTTCATGGTACTAATGAAGTTAAAATTGCAATCAAATAAAAATTATTTTTTAGTTTTTCTGAAGGCAACACAAATCGGATTATTTGCACTAATTTCATCTGTGATCTAGGAGAAGATACTTGTGCTGAATTATCAATATTTAGGTTTAGGATCGCAGGACTACTGAGCTGTGATATCATACATCTTGTTCCTGGGCTCAATTTCACCTTTGACTTTCTTTTTTTTTTCTTTTTTTTAATGAATTTGGTAGTAAAGACGCTAGTATTTATCTCACATTTGATGTCCTTATTAGCATAAATTGTGTTCCCTCTAAGATTGTTGGTATAGTGGCATTGTTTTTCACCTCAGATTTATTACTCGTATGCATTGGGAAGCATGGATATACTTCACAGAGTCCATATTTTTTGCCCAGATAAATGCTCAGTATCAGGTGGGGTCTACCAGAATCTCTTGAATTGCTGGTTTCACCTTCTGATAAGTTGTTGTACATTCCTTCTATTTATGTTAGTACTATGTTTCTTCTGTTACTACGTATTCTAAACCCCTCCCCCCTCCCCCTCCCCATGCTGCAAATGCATGCCACTTATCGTTACACCTAGTAGGAAATTATGCGCTGTTATTACTCTCTTGTAAATCTTTTTCTATTTTGATTTTTAAAAATGACAATTTATTTTGCTATCATCGCCCTATAGGTTGTTTTCCTGAAGTGTTAGTGAACTTAATTATTTCCTTGACTACAAACGGGTAAGTATTCATTTGAAGAAAATGGCCTAAAATGTATGCCGCCAACACTTTAATTGAAAAATTTTCAGCCTGATTACAGGAGATTAAATAACATTTCCCAGATCCACAATGGAAAATGAAGATTTGTTCCTCCTGTAATTGTGTGAAAATTTTATTTTGTTTGGGTTGTGCGAGTGTTACGAGGCATGCAATTATTGAAGTTTTGTGAGATTAGGGTACAAATTTCTAGACAAGCAGTCCACTTACATATACTGACATACTTGAATTTATTTTTTGTAGTTTGAATTTTGAGTTTCTCTTTCTGATCAAAATAATATTTTGTAATAACTGAAAAAGCATTTTTTTTGTAGATATTACGCCTTGCTAAAGCACTTGGAGACTTTTTGCTGGTTGGAATTCATACTGATCAGACTGTGAGGTCGTCTGGGTATTTTTTTCTTTTTTTCCTTCTATTTTCTTTGAAATGAGCATTAATCGTTCTAATCTCAGATGCTGCTTAGAGTTGCATGCTTACAGTTTTCAATTGTATCTATAAGGCTTAGAGATTAACGTTTTGAGTTATCTATAAATAATTGCAAACATTGTATAAACACTTCTATTAATATATATGGGGTTATTCTGAAATGAAGATTAACATAGTCATAAGTAAATAACATGGAAGACAACCATGTTATAATCCATGAAATAAAAGCATGACATGACTAACGAAACTGAATCTGGAGCTTGTCTAGTTGAGCAAACTCATGTGCCATATCAGGCTTTGACAATTGGTTGTCATTTTCAAGATTCATTTCACAATCAGGTAGTGGCTCATCATATTATTATTGAATGGACCATTCCCATAAAGGGGAGGATCATAAAGGTGAGGCGTATGATTTTGTACATGTGGGGCTGAAGGAAAAAGTGAAACTTGTGATTTGACCAATGGAAACTGGGAAGCATTAGATTTATGCATTTAATATGGAGGCAAATGTGTGATCCTTTTGAGTTTGATGACTATAGGTATCTTTTTAAAGAGAAATATATTCAGTCTAGTGATATGATTGTGTGTGTGCCTTGGATGTAAATGACCAACATTGATATAATTGAGATATGTTCTAAAAGGAGATGTAGGTTGATGGTTAGTTCAATGATATTATAGGGATGTAACAAAATCAAGCTGATTCGAGGTTGACTTATTGACGAGCTTGCAAGCTTGGCTTAAGGAGCTATGAGCTCAACTTTGAGCATATTTAAAACTTGTATAATATACAAACTTGTGTTTGAGCTTTCTGATTTGACTAGATGTTTTTATTTGAGCCTGTATCCAGGTTGGCTTGAGCTTGTTTTGACTTGATAGCATCTCTAAATGATAACGAATTCTCTGATGATATTTTTGTCCATCTATTTTTAAAAGTGCTGTGATGAGATATCTGCTATTGTTATCTGTCCATTATGATGCGGAGAAGTTTAACATAAAAACAGGAGTGGCTGGTCATGGCAGCTGCATACAGTATTGCTTGTGCATGTGAACCAGTGGTTGCACAGAAAATCTTAAACTGAATTTAGTGCTTGTGAACCCATTACATCAGAGAATTTAGGATAGAGTGAAGTGTTACTGCAGAACTATGGCAGCGTGAGCTACTGGATAGGAGGGTAGAAAGTAAGTATTGCTGCGGCAATATATATGTTGGGCTTTATTTTAGATGCTGGATAGGAGTAGTGAAAGGAAGTGATGGTATGGATGGTGCTCATGTAAAATAGCTGGTAAGCAGTCAGGATGTATTTCAATAATGGTTCATGTGTGGATTAGATTTGAGTGTGTATTAGGAGGTGATGCGTTTTATGAAAGAGGTAGTGTATATATTTAGGAAATAATTTTGTTGATTATTAATAAAACTTTGAAAGAAAGTTGTACAAACTTCTCTTGTTTGTATTTTTGGGGAGTTGATTTAGTGTGGCTTGGAATGATTTGTAAAAGAAAACAGGAAATATATGATCCGCTAAATAAGAAAGATTTTAACTATTTCCAAAATTAGTGGAGCATGTGGTGGTGGGGAGCTGTTTGAATTAGAAAACAGAAAATTCACTTGGTTGGAGCCGCTTAAAAGACATCAGTAATATTATTTTTGGTCATACTATACAGTACATATGCATTATTTTATATGTATAGTCTTTGATCTTAGTCATCAATTTATTTTGGTAATATTTATTTGATTTATAATGACAACTCTTAACCGTTATTACTTATTATTAGCTTTTATAATCTTATTTTTTCTTTCCTATTTGTTTTATTATGTTTTATTTCCTTCTTTTTTTTTTTTAAATTCTGTTTTTATTTCTTTCCTTTATCGAGTCCATCATAATTGAGTTTAAATACCCCTCCTTCTATCAATAATACCATACTCTTCTAGTCACAATTCAACATGGTATTAGAGTCACCCACCTCTAGCTCTTCTTCTATAGAATTCTTGCCGGCAGCCACAAGGTGTTGATCCCAACAACTTCTCTAAGCCGGCCTTTCTACAGGCCTTCCAGCAACATAGAGGCCTTCTCTAAGCAGCTGTTTTTCCTTCTAGAAACATCCACTTTTACTAAGTCAACTATTTTATTCCAGCAGCTTCTCTAAGCCCGTTGTTTTATTCCACAGCTTCCGTTATTACTAAGCCGGTTGTTTTTCTTGTCTGGTTTTTTTATTCCAACAACTTCCTTTAAGCCGATTGTTTTTTTGTCGTGGGGCCACCTTGCACAGCCTTCTAGCCGACTATTTTTCCTCGGCCGTTGGTTGTACTTCTACCCGACTGTTGATTCCAGAAGCTTTTTCAGCTACTGGACATCCCTCTCGCCAGCTTTCCTATGTCTCAACAACTAACCATCACTTTTGGCTCTGTTGAAAGTATGATGGATTCCTCCACCATCAAACGTCTTACTGATGTGCTTGAGTCCACCGAAGATCGCACTGACCTCAATCCCTTTACAGACTGGAGAACCAGAAATTAGCATGAACTTCTTGAATGAATCATAAACTAAACGACATTAACTTTTTCTAATTGCCCCAAACAGTATCTTTGTTTATCAAAGGACGCGAGAAATTCGGTCACCTCCAGGTATGATTCGTGAGCCTCCAAAGCCTAACCCAACATATGGAGCTTGGGAAGTGGAGAACTCCATTGTCATGTCATGGCAGATTAACTCCATGGTGACTTCAATTAGTCGTTCATATATGTTCCTCCCTTAAGCTAGTGTTCTCTAGACGGTTGTTCGTGATACATACTTGGATTTAGGAAACTCTGACCATCTCTATAAGGTCTCTAAGAAAATTTGGGAGGAAAAATAAGGGTCAAGGGTTGTGACCAGGGTTCTCCGGCCTACCTATCCCTCTTTCAGAAGATTGTAGAAAAAGATCGCATGTTCCAATTCCTACCCGACCTGAACAAAGATCTTGACGAAGTCCGGGGCATTATTCTTGGTCGCGATCCTCTTCCACTCGCGTTGCTTTCACCGAGATTCGTTGGGAAGAAAGCCGGAGATTTGTCATACTCGACACTTCTCCTTCAATTAAATCATCTACCTTGATCTCAAATAGTGCTCAACCCTCATCCATGACCTTAATCATCTACCTTGATCTCAAATAGTGCTCAACCCTCATCCATGCCACTGTGGATCGGTTACCCCACTTGTGATTACTATCACAAACTCAATCACACTCGGGACAAGTGTTGGAAATCTCACGTTAAGTCAACATACAAAGCTTCAACCAAATTCTCTGCTGCCAAGGGTCTCACGGTGACATCCGAGTCTACCATGGCTCTACCGACTCCTTCCCGGAACATCTCGAAATCCTCCCAATCTCTGAAAAACTAGATGGAGCAATTGATCAAGCTTCTTGGAGCAAATTAAGTCTCTGCGTGTCCGTCGACCTTCAACATTTGACAAGTTACTCTTCTTATGACTCTCGATTTATTCCTTCTCTAGTCCGTGGATTATTGATTCAGGCGTCGCGAATCTTATAACCAGATGCTCACAAGCTTTCTCGACTTACTTTCCATGCTCTGTAAAAGATACATTTAGAATTGCCGATGGCTCCTCTAGTTCCATTACGGGTAAAGGGTCGGTTGTATTAACAATCGGCCTAACTCTGGAGTATGTTTATACGTTCTCCTGTTGCAATGTAACATGTTATCTGTCAGCAAGTTGATAAATGATATTGATTGTGTTGCTAACATTTCTTCTAATTGTTGTATTTTTTAGGATCGTCGTTTGCGGAGGATGATTGGAATTTTTTAAATGAGTAGCTGGACTATACTACTTCCAAAAGAAGAGTATGGAAAGTGAGGACACGCCACTCAGGTTTTGTAACTTATCTCAAGTCATTGAATGTCTCATTATGTAGTTGCATTATTGTTTAGGTTATCCTATTTTCAATATTTAAAAAAGTTGTATCATCTAATGTTTTCTAATAAAAATCTTTCTAACTTTAATTGTGTGAAATGTCAGTTAGCCAAACATCATCGGGTCCATTACCCACCCCACACTTACACACCTTTCGTTCCTTTCTCCCTCATTCATAGTGACATATAGGGACTCTCTCGCACTTCCAGTTACACCAATGAATGGTAGTTTCTGACCTTGCTTGATGACCTTACTCAAATGGCACGAGTATGCATTTTAAAAGGCAAATAGGAAGTTACTGTCACTTTCAAAATTTTTACACCTTTGTTTTAACTTAATTCAAAACACCTATTTAGGCCCTTCAGACTGACGATAGTCGTGAATTTTTCGACTCTATTTTTTGGTGAATTCTTGGTAAGTAAGAGTATCCTCCACCATAGCTCGTGTATGAACACTCTTCAATAAAATGAGGTAGCTAAGACGAAAAATTGTCACATCCTTGATGTTGCTCGCTCTATTATGTTTCAATTCAATGTCCCGAAATGGTTTTAGAACAATGTCATTCTTTTTGTTACCTATCTCATAAATAGAGTCTCATCTAAAATTCACAAGTTTCATACTTCTTTAGCCACTCTAATGTCATGCTTCCATACCAATCTGGTCTTCTCTTGATTAGATCTCAAGATTTTTGGGTGCACGGCGTTTGTTCAGAACACTGCCCCTACTCAGAGTAAACTTGATCCCAAATCCATAAAATGTTTCTTTTTAGGGTACTTCGGAACTCAAAAGGGGTATTGATGTCTTGATCCTACTGCAAACAAAATTTATGTGAGTGTTGATATCTCCTTTGAAAATGTTCCCTATTTTTCTAGCACGGCCTCGAGTTGGGGAGATTGATTTCTTTGAAACTATCCCTTATCCTATTCGTATTGATGTTCCCGTCATTGTTCCTACGACGGAGAAGTCCCCTGTTCCATTGAGTGCACCATCTCCTCCTCCCACTATTCGGGTCTACACTCGGTGCACCCGTTCTAATGCTCATCACTACATCCTTACAGGATCTTTGGGCAACATCCTCGGCACGATCCCTCCTCCGAATAAGTAGGTGAGTTCTTCGAGTAAAGTACGTAATCAGACATGCTCCCTTTATTTTGTGGCAAAATGTCTCTTTCCACATTTTATCGTTGACCTACAGAGCATTTGCTACTGTCTTGATGAACCATCAGACCTCTGCTACTATTGAAGTTGCTCTTGCTGATCCAGTCTGGAAAACGACAGTAATGGAGGAAATAAATGCGCTTCAGCGGAATTATACGTGAGACGTCGTGAATCTTCCTCGAGGTAAGAAAGTTGTAGGGTGCCGATGGATTTTTAGCACCAAGTCCAACTCTGATGGATCTTTTGAATGCAACAAGACACGATTGGTCGCTAAAGGGTACTCACAAATCAACGGAGTTGACTATGAGGAGATTTTTGCTCTAGTGGCTAAGGTAAACACTATTCGAGTTTTGTTGTCACTTGCGGTGAATCTGGATTGACCTTTATTCTAGCTAATACCAAAAATGCATTCTTAAATTGAGAGTTTACCGAAGAGGTGTACATGTCTCTCCCTCCGGACTCCGACTCTACTGCCTTCAGAGGACAAGTATACAGACTATGAAAGTCCCTTTATGTGTTAAAGGAGTACCCAGGGTCTGGTTTGGCAAGTTCACAAAGGTGGTTGTGGGCTATGGTTTTACTCTAGCTCAATTGGATCACACTCTCTTTTTCCGACATTCCTCTAATGGCTAGGTAGCTATCCTTATTGTCTATATTGACGATATTGTTCTTACAGGTAACGATCTCCCAACATTGAAGTCCTTAAAAGACATTCTTGCTTCGTTCTTTGAAATGAAGGGTTTGGGATCTCTCCGGTACTTCGTAGGCATGGAAGTTGCTCAGTCATCTGCGGGCATTTGTCTGCCTTAATACATATGTAATTATTCTCTGGTCTTCTTTTGTGCAAACCTGTTGATGTTCCTATAAATCCCAATGAAAAGTTATCCGACATTCCCAATGTTGTGTCTATTAGCGAGACTCATTGCCAACACCTTGTGGGAAAATTCATCTATCTTGCTCATACTCATCCGAACATATGCTACGTAGTTGGTACAGTGTGTCAATTTATGTATGACCCCTATGAGCACCATCTTAAAGTTGTCTACCAGATCCTTCACTATTTAAAAGGTACACCTGGCTCAGGTTTGTTTTCTCCCGCACACCTCTCGTTTTATTGTTGTTTATACAAATGTTGATTCGGCCGGATTGGTTCATGATCAACTTTCCACCTCAGGATATTGCTCATATTTATGAGAAAAAATTGTCACGTGGAAAAACAAAAAACAATTTGTGATTGCCCGGAGTAAGTGTTGAAGCTGAATTCTGGTTCATGTTTTTAGGAATCTGTAAAGCTCTCTGGTTATGCATCATGCCCGGAGAAATTTGCATGCCAATCTCTGTCCCGCTGCAGCTATTCTATGATAATAAGGCTGCAATCAACATTACTCACAATCTAGTCCAGCATGATCATGCCAAGCATGTGGAGATTGACATTACCTTAATTAAAAAAAATATTGAGTCCGAGGAAATTTGTGTTCTCTTTTGTGCCTTCCAGTGTTCAACTAGTGGAATTCTCACCAAAAGTCGGTTTTTGTTCAATGACTTCAAATGCATGTTGAATATGAGTGATGTCTATGCTTCAACTTGAGGGGAAATATTAGATTTATAACGACAATTCATATCCGTTATTACTTATTATTAGCTTTTATTCCCTCATTATTTCTTTCTTATTTTTTTATTTTGTTTTATTTCCTTTGTATTTGCTTTACTGTATTTTTATTTCTTTCCTTAATCGTGACCATTGTAATTGAGTTTAAATATTCCTTCTATCCATAATATCATGTTGTTCTGGTCACAAATTCAACAATATTATTTTGCTACATACAAATAATGATTTTGAAAGATCAAAATTTCTGCGTTCTTTGAAAAAAAATGTACTGTACTTTATGATTGATTGAACACTTTGTCTAAATTTGTGTGCTGCTTGTGTTAGAATAATCACAAAATTAAAACTCTATGCTTATAGGCAATGTTGTTTGCATCCATCTGAAGGAACAGTTCTGATGGAAGAAAAGCTGATCTTTCAGATTTAAAGCTCTTGTTTGCCTACGAATCTTTACCCAAAAGATTTAGGTTAAATCTCATGCTTGTCTTGCGAATCTACATATGAAATCGTGTGGAAGAATTATGAAAAGCTGGCAAATAAGCACGATTGCATATACTTGGCTTAATAAGTTTTAAAATATTACTATACTCCCCAAATAAATTTACTCTTAACAAGGGGCCATATCAAACGACATAAATGTGACCAAATGAAACTTTAGGATTACTGTTATGAAATTATTCTGAATTAATGATCTTCTAGATGTTTCATATCTGGATCAAACATCTTCTATTTGAGTAAATATCTTATATATTATATATGTATATGAGTAAATATATGATTAAATGTTTTGTTAAAAAGTCTTATATTTGCATAAAATACCTTTGAGTATTAACTTTTATATTTGAAAAATATTATTTCTAATAAATATCAAAGATCAATTTTCTAATAAACTTGTGCATCTGGATGGATGGGTCTTATTTCTGGTTAATCTATTTTATGATTGAATAGTACACCTCGTATATCCATTGAAAGTCTTACAATAAAAAATACTAGGATTAATTGTTGCATACTTTTTATAATGATAGTTAATGGCAGATGATATAACCTATTTTATTTGTGGCTTTCTTTGGCTTTGTAGCATTACTTGAGTTATATCATCTCAACTATCTATCAATAGATTGAGCGCGCATCACAAATGGACAATTCATATGTTAATATGATGTTTTTGCATTATTCTTATTTGTGGTCGTATTGTTCTTATTTGTGGTTGTTGTTGCAATTAAGAATAATTTCATTGATCCGAACGGGGGTATAAATAACCCTTGCAAGAATCCTAGAATAGAAAAATTAATAAAAATAAATAATATAAAAAGAAAAGATATATCATCAAATATCTCCAATAATCAAACCATATTAATTATTTGGGGATAAAGGAAATAACATAAAATAGAAAGCCTAAAATATGAAAGAAAATAACTCCTAAGCTAAGGAAATAAGTATATAATAGGAAAGAAAATAACTCCTTAATCTTAGGAAACAATTTATTTTGTCATAATTACTCACAGGAATTAATTATTTCCTAGTATAACTCTTAGCACTCCTCCAATTGAAACATGGTCGAAAATCATGTTTAACTTGGATTTGAAAACTCCAAACAATGGGTGAGGAAGATCTTGAGAGGTAGAAATTGATGATATATCATTCCACAGTTTTCTTTGACTGCATTTCCTGCAGTGTATGTGGGTAGGCGGGAGATTCCTATAGGTAATACTGCAGAGGAGTTTGCAGTGAAGTAGATATTAGCAATTGCAGTTCCTACAGTGTTTGTAGATAGATGAAAAGCTCCTATAGGTAATACTGCAGGGGAGTTTGCAGGGAAGTAGACAATTGTAATTGTCTTTTGACTTCAGTTCCTACAATGTCTTTAGGTAGAGGGAAGGCTCATACAGGTAATACTGCAGGGGACTTTGCAGGGAAGTAGACAACCAACAGGAAAAACTACTGAGTATGGCCCCCAGAAAAACAACTCAAAAGGTAGGTCTCGTTGCGGGAAAAAACTCAAGAGGAGGCATCTTGGACGAGGAATTCAAGTGGAGGGCCTGCTGCAGCGAAAGCTAAGGGAGGGCATAATACATGAAAAGCTTTGGAGGAGGGTCTAATGCAAGGAAAAACTCTGGAGGAGGGCCTGATGCAAGTTCTGGAAGAGGGTCTGTTGCAAGAAAAAAACTCGAAGGAATTTGATGCAATTTCTTGCATCTTCCTTTCGATTCGACAGGAGTGTTGCAACATCAGGAAAAATCTTCCACTGTAATGAAGGAAACTAAGAGTAGCTTGAAAAAAGGCATCTGCACTAATTAAACCAGTGCATTACTGTATAGAAAGTTGGCCTCTAGACAACCCCCCTGCCTAGTAATAAATCCACCCAGCACACACTACAGAATTTGGACATTGACAAATTCATAATCAGGTGGGGTAGGATAGTTCTTTCTGCTGTAGAATTGATTTGCTGAGAGAACGAAGCGTCTGCCCTCAATTGTGATGTGGGTCATTGACGCTTGCCATACATCCCTGGCATCAACTGTGGGAACACAATATATTTCAATTCATTTACCATATAATGCTGTTCTCAGGAGAGACATCCTGACCTCCCAACAAATGAGTGTGCCAATTCTTCCAATTGAGTTTCGTACACAAGAATAGTAGATCTATCCCCAAACCCCCAGATAACATGCTCCAGAGTTGTGGGCATGAGTTTGTGGTGTTTCCCAAGGTATTGACTCTGAGGGTCAAAAAAGAGAACTGTACAATATATTATATACCCTGTTATTTCAATCACACCCATAGCAATGAAGACATTGTACTTTCCTGCAATCGCTGCTATGTGGTCAGCTTCAGGACCTGACATATCAATGTTTGCAGCATTGTACTTTTGAAACTCATCATTCCTCGTAGTTAAGTGGCTACCAATGGTGATACCAAAGGTAGATCCATGTGGATAGCCGCCAATTCTGGAAATACACCCAATTGAGATCCATAAGAAGCAACCTCAGTGACGAGCCTATCATCTTTATCAATCATCCCGAGGGTGTCGTAGAAGACGGTGGAGGCTTGAACGATGGTTGCGTTGACAATAACAGAAGAGGGATTGGAGCCGCTTCCCATGTCAACTTAAGCTATCATAGGGGATTGAACGAAGTTGGAAGCAGGGACAGGCGCCATGGGAGTTGCTTGTCTTTAGGGGTGGAGAGTTAGCGGCCATAGCCGTATTTCTTGCGGAGGTATTCGCAGACAACTTTGCACAAGCTAGGGTGTGTTTCTGCTCGGGTTTGATGTTAATGTATGAGAGGTGGACGCTTGCAGAAAATAGGGCTACTCCGATGGAGAAGAGGAGCATCGTTGTTACCAGTGCACAAAGAGGAAGAACGAGAGGGCTTTCCTGTAATAAGCATGTATCCACAAAGAAATTAGAGACCAACAACGCACGACAAAGCCCATTTCCAGATACCACCAATAAGAAGATCTCAAATCAGGAAAACACCATTTTGGCTTACCGAGTGTGTGATGGAATCAATGGAGAAACTTCTCGTATGGAAGAAGAACGTAGACTTGAAAGAAAAAAAGAAACCCGATTGGTTAGAGTAAAGCAACAAAGATTGCCGATAAAAAAAATGAAAAGAGAAGGGCCTGCACGTCAAAGATTGTCGGTAGTAGGGAATAAGGAGGTTCTAGAGTTTTTTAAGGCTCTGTTACCATGTTGAAATTCAGAATAATTTCATTGATATGAACGGGGTATAAATAACCTTTACAAAAATCCTGGAATAGGAAAAATAATAAAAAAAAATAACATGAAAAGGAAAGATATATCACCTAATATCTCCAATAATCAAACCATATTAATTATTTGGAGATAAAGGAAATAACATAAAATAGGAAAACCTAAAATATGAAACGAAATAACTCATAATCTAAGGAAATAAATATAAAATAGGAAATGAAATAACTCCTTAATCTAAGAGAAATAAATTATTTCATAGTATAACTTCTAACATTTATAATTCCATATGATACAATAAGAGTTCACACATGGAAACTACCCAATTTTTAATTTGAGACATGCAATGTATGAAGGGAACACATTCTCATTCTGAGTCTTGATGCTGCATCATTTGTTTTTTACTTCAAATTTTGTTAGTGTATTGGTAAGAATGCATATGATGTTAATCCTTATAAATAATCTCTAACATTCACTAAATGTTTGTGGTTTGATTTAGTTCAATTGCCGCTTCTGTTGTTTGTGTTCTGGCTGATTGATAGTCTGTTAATTTGCTAATGGTTCCCTATCAGGAGTTTTTTGGTTGTACATCATGTAGCAAAAAGATGATTGGATCACTTTAGCACGATCTATATTTTATAAGGGGCATGAATTGCAGTTCTTTCTCCTGTAGCTTGGATCACAAACTAATATAAAATATTGCTATTTGTTGATTCTCTTTTTATTTAACTGTGATCCAGGATGTTGGTTTTGCATTATGCAAAATGTGATTTACCCTCTTTGACAGATCTTAATTATGTGCAATATTGCATAAGTTACGAATTCCCCTTAAGTTGTGGCTCTGGCAGTGTTGCTCTTCGCATTTTACTAGGAACATACACTTATGTCTATGGCATGCAAATAATTCTTTCTATTGTTTCATAAAATTTCAAATTTTCTATTAAACTTGTGTTTTTGTTGGATGGAATTGTCTTGAGTATGCTGCAAGTGTCAATGTAATTTTTTTTGGGGAACTTTTGGATCTTATTTGATGGCTTTTGTTCTCGTTACTATTTGCATTTATATAATTTACGATTGGTTTGTTTTGGAAATTGGGATCTGGCCTATTTCGCTACAAATTGGTCTTTCTTATTCTGTTTTGATAATGTTCAATCCATGGTTTTATTTGATTCAAATTTTTTGGTTAAGGTTCTATTTTGGATGTTTTTAAATATTTTTGGAGTGAGTTTTGTGGTGGTTCTCTAATCTTCATGAAAAGGACGAGACCTTTTTCCCAAAGTTGATGTTGGTGAATTATGACTTTGGTGGTGGTTTGTTTTTTCATCTCATTTTGCATTTTCTAAACTGTGACCCTATAATATTCTGCATCAGATTTGATTTTATATACTTGGGTTTTGTGAAACTGTCATGTAGAAAAGATGTTCCATACTAGTGTCAGTAATATAATATCAAAGAGATGAGATTTTGACAATTTTGTAAACCCAGTTACATGAATTAGTTAGCAAGAAAAATCAATTGATTAAGGACATTAATCATGTTAGGCAGTTTTTGCGTCTCTTAAGCACAGCCATCTTAGTGACTCTCAATTGCTCCCTCTCATTCAAGATCTCCATGTTGTACAGTTGTGCCAGCCTTCCCCTTGCAATTTCTCTCCTATGTCTCTCACACTCTTGCCTTTTTGATATGTCTATCTTTGATATTTTTTGCTAGTACTCCTCTCCTACATTTCCCTCTCTTTCTTACACACAAACCTCCATGATCTCTCTCATCGAAATCCGACGATGCCTCATCCCCAACATCTCTCTCACGTTGAAATCCCTACTTTGATGCCCTTGCCTCTTACTTCGAATGCCATACTCGCTCGCTCTTATTAGGCTTTAGTGTAAGTTGGATTTCACACATTAAGTTGATGCATGGGGGATTGATTTGGGTTTAAAGTGAGATGTCGAAAATCTTTTCAATTTAAATTGCTTTTAATTAATATAGAATATTGAAATTGAATTAACGATAATGAAAATAAAATAGCATATCAATTAATTAATGATATTAACAATGTATTGTATTTATTTAGATACACAATTCTGTGTATACAAGTGTTAGATAGAAATTATATGATATATTTTATGTTAAAGTGTAAGCAATTTAATGTATGCACAATATCTATATTATATTGCTCTAGTTAAGGGTGGAAAGTCTGTAGGACCTGATGATATCCCAACTGAAGTGTGGAAATATATAGGACATTTGGGAGATTCTTGGCTTACTAGACTCTTTAATATTATTTTAAAAACTAAAAGGATGTTTGAGAAGTAAAGGAAGTGT
This sequence comes from Phalaenopsis equestris, assembly GCF_001263595.1. NCBI lineage: Eukaryota > Viridiplantae > Streptophyta > Magnoliopsida > Asparagales > Orchidaceae > Phalaenopsis > Phalaenopsis equestris. The sequence continues at coordinate 41,101 of NW_018165805.1, forward strand.
ATTTTGATCCCATTTTTAAGAATAAAGGGTATGCACAGGAGTTTGCAAATTATAGAGGAATTAAGTTAATATGTCATACTTTAAAATTATGGAAGAGGGTAATTGAATATAAGTTATGATGTATTACAAAGATTTCTCATAATCATTTCGGATTTATGTCGGGCAGGTCTACTATGGAAGCTATGCATCTATTGAGAGGTTTGATGGAGAAGTTCAGAGAGAATAAGCAGGATCTACATATGATTTTTATTGATTTAAAAAAACCTTACGATAAGGTTCCAAGAGATATCTTTTTGAGATTTATTGAGAAGAAAGGTGTTGATTTGATTTATATTCAAGTCATTAAAGATTTGTATACTAGAGCTATTACTTGTGTTATTACTTGTGTTTAGAGCTATTACTTGTGTTTGAACAGGAGGAAGATTGACCAATATTTTCCTATTTCAGTTGGATTACATCAGGATTAGCTTTAAGCCCATATCTTTTTGCTTTAGTTATGGATGCTCTTACTGGACATGTATGCTTTTCTTTGATGATATTTCTCTCTTAGATAAGATTAGAGAGAAAGCTCGGGAAAAACTTTGATTATGGAGGCCTACATTGGAGCTTAAAGGCATTCGTTTGAGTAGAACTATTGAATACATGAAATAAAATTTTAGTAGTAGTAGCTCTAGTGACGAAGTTGTAACTATAATGATCAAATTATTAAAAGGTGTGAATGCTTTATATATCTCGGGTCTATTGTTCAAAGTAATGGTGATATAGATGTGGATGTTATTAGAACAATTCAAGTTCATTGGTTGAAGTGGAGGAATGCTTCGGGCCTATTGTGTGATAAAAGAGTACCTCTTAGACTGAAAGGAAAATTTAATAAGATGGTGGTGAGACCTGCAATGCTCTATGGCGATGAATGTTGGCCTTTAAAAGAGAAGCATAAAACTAAGTTAAGTGTTGCCGAGATGAGAATGATTAGGTGGATGAGCGGCTTTACACATAGAGACAAAATGAGAAATGAATATATCCGTGGGTTGGTGTAGCTCCAGTGGCGGATAAATTTAGAGAGAGTCGGTTAATATGGTTTGGTCACATTAAACGTTAACCATGTAATGGTCCGATTAGGAGATTAAATGTTTTAGATTCAACTTGTATTAAGAAAGGCAGAGGTATACCTAGAAAGACTTGGGCATATTGTATTAAAATGATCTTAATTTATTAGAATTAAATGAAAATATGACACTCAATAGGACACAATGGAGAAAAATGATTCATGTAGCCGACCCCACTTAGTGGGATAAAGGTTTGTTGTTGTTGTTGTTGTATTGCTTGAGTTAACTATGCAAGCCATTCCCTTGAATTGATTTTACACAACTAGCAGCACACATATGTAATATTGATGAGAGAAATGCTTATAAGATCAATTATATGAGTTTGTTATCTGAAACAGATAGATAAAGTTATTTCTTTTAACTACAAAAATGCGAGTATCCAAAATCAAATATGTGATGATATAAAAATAATTATGCATAAGAAAGATTAGTGTAATAGTTAAGCACAATTACTATATTTACTTGACAACTTGTCATAAGGATCTTTAACCAATTAGGTCACCATGTAAGTATGAAAGCCATGTAAGTATGAAAGTATATAAATGAGAGGCAAAATAAATGTGGTAAGAGTGCAAACTAACCTATAGAGCAATTGGGTAGGGTTGATATTTATGTGGTTTGGTTACCCTTGACTAATGTCCATACCAAGCTCAACTCAAGGTTAGGATCTCTCTAAAGCTTACTAGTACAAGCTAATCTCCTTCTTTCTATAAGCAGGTGGAGAAAACTTTTTAGACTTAACTTTCTCTTTAACGAGTAATGCTGACGCTATTTCAAAGCAAAAAGCAAGCTGCTTCTAGTCTTCTGCAGTAGGTTCCATCATTCTCTTTCAAGGCAAGTAACTTACCACTCTTAGCACAACCTGCTAGGTAATGAAAATTATTTTTAAATCCAAATTAAATTGCACTTATGCCTTGGGGGTGAATTAATGGCTGTCATTTAAAATTATAATTTATGCAGTGCCTTACAAAGTTTAATTGCAAGATGAACACATCTAGAGAACAATGACTATCATCTACAACCATGGTTCATACATTCCCTTACAAACCTTGATTGTAAGATGAACACATCTAGAGAACAATCAAAATAATATGAAAACTAAGAGAGAAAAAGCAGCTGTTCTCAAAATATAAGCTCACTTTTTTTTTATATAATTTTTCATTTGCTTCTTTTCTCATGAATTTCTTAGGTATATATCATAATTAATAAGCTTAAAAATATGTTTATCCAGCATATCGATGTTTGGGTTGCCTTAATTAAGCATTACTTGTTATTGTACTTAAAAATCATTATAATCAATAAATTTGAAGATTTCATTGCTCAACTTCTTGTGACACAATTTATGAATGTCAATATTTTTATTTGAAACATTTACCACTATTATTTTAACGGCCAATTTAACTCAGTAAATATTGTGCGATTGTTAATTGTACTAGTTGATGAACCATACAATTGTTGGGATGATCAACTATACAATTTATCAAAACTTACAATCCGTGGAAATATATTTTTATAAATTTCAATAAATAGCTTAATTATATATAATCAACTAATTTTTATCATGTTATATTAAATAAATAATATTAGAAGATAAGGTTTATATATTTATAAATAAAAATATTTGAACTTATTTTAAATTATGTTCATCGCATTTTGGCATGTTTTGTAAACATGATCTTAAAATTTTTATCATGAGACTTGGTCCTTGAGCACATGACTTGAAACATTGCACTTATAGTTTCAGACTATTTTGGTCCTTTTGTCTTGAACAAATCATGACTTGCATTTTTTGTTGGGTCATGCTTTTGTGAGTAGCGCAAGTCTAGATTTGCTTGAAGTGGTAGCTATGCAACTCCTGTATTTCCAATTTTGGTGATAATTGAGATCTAAAACTGATTGACACCGAAGAATTTTGGAATTGTTGATTTTTGGATCCTGAGACTGCAACTTTGGATTTTTGTGTTGTATTATTTTTTCAGGAATTTGTGAGGCTGCTAATTTGGCATCTTTTTTGCGATTATAAATAGGGATATTGAGGCATCTAAAATATTAGATCAATTCTTTAATAAATTTCATATTTCCTTTCAAATTTGTGTCTGCTTTGGATGTGAATCCTTCAGGGCAATATGACACCCTTAAATTTAGAGTAGCTGAACTTCTAAACATTGTTGCTTCATTTGGTTAATGGTTGGGAGTTTTATCAATAATGATTTCATGGTCAAGCATTTTCTTGATAGAGCACACATGAGATGGCTGGTCTGCTGGGAAAACGCAGACGAAAAAAGTTGTGAGGTTCATCTTACTATGAGATGGGCTTGGCCAAAGTGTATACACTCACATAATATGGTTTGGATCGTTATAATTAATATTTTTAGAAGAATACACTGGTCAGAAAGTGAACCGAGTGGTATAATAAACCATAGCTATTTTGTGGGAGTCCGCTCTTGAACTCATGTTGGTGTAATGTCTCTAATATTGAGCCCATCTCTTGATTGATGTAGGCATTTGATCTTAGTTTTTGGCGAAATTTCTATTTGTAAACATTTTTTGTAACGAATTAACTTGTTTTTCCTTGCATCAAGAAGATAACTCATATCCTAAATTAAAGTTGGTGGATTGCAAATCTGACTTTACTTGCTTATGTTTTTATTAGTAATTATAGATCTTATGATGTATTGGATCATACATACATGTGCGCCCCCATGCACACACATAAGAATGCTTTGATTCAACCCCTGAAGGCCACCTCTTCCCTTCTTAAAAAGGCTGTACTCTTGAAACTTGCAAGTAACCAATTTTGTGTACTATTTGTTATGATGTTCTTCATATCTTGACATTATTCTCTTTTCGCGGTTGATTTTCAATTGTAGACTAGTGCTGCAGATTTTTTAGCTTTTTTTTTTGGGAGCCATTTTGTTCACAGGTACTGAAGGATGCAGTTTTGCAGTTTTAATCGAGGGGCACATCGTCCAATTATGAATCTTCATGAGAGAAGTTTGAGTGTTTTGGCATGTCGGTATGTGGATGAGGTGATTATTGGAGCACCAAGGGAGATCTCAAAGGACATGGTTAGCTTCATTTTGCAGCATATTTTTTGCTTGTTTAATGACTTGCATTTAATTTTTTTTTTGCAAATAATTGTAAAATGATATTCTGAACTTTTTTTTTCCTTAATGAGACTATAGGATTAAAGCTTTGCTATTCAATGCCAAAAGCAAAATTCATCTTACACTACTTTATTATAATGCTATCTATTACTCAATGAAGAAAGACTTATTTGACTGCTTGGCCTTGGAATATTTGATTTACAAGTCTTTGCATGAGATTGAGGTGCACACTGGGAGTTACTCTATAAGTGATATAAAACGTCTTTAGTGGTGCTGCATAAGTTTTGATTCCTTTAAGATGAAGATATAATTTTTGGTTAATGATTTGATATGGCCATATTGCTCATTTGTATTGTTTGTATGTTAACAATTTCTTTTATTACTTTTTTCACAATGGCATATGCTTTATTATAGGATTTTGTTAAGATTTCTTCCCTTCATACCAGTGATATGTATTTGGATGTATGGTGCTTCTCTCCATTATACGAATGCTAGAAAGCCAACTGACTAGTTGATCGAATGTTTGGAGATGGTAAACTATCTATTAGAAAATGGAAATCTTCTTTACCATTTCCCAGCAACTCTCTTCTGTAGAATGAATTGATGGTGATTAGGTGTTGGTTCTCTTCATTGAATGCTGTTTTTTTTTTTAATTTAATAACTTATGCTGTAACATTTCAGTGAGAAAATATTACTGATTTTTTTTTGTCATTCTAATGCAGATTTTTTTCATCTTTGTTTTTCCCGTCTTATCTGCGTTCTTCACTTACTCTTTCTTTTAGTATCACTTGGGGTGTCAAATTTATAGCCATGTTTCTAATTTAAAGTGCTCAATTTACACATTTGCAGATTACAACCTTCAATATCTCGTTGGTTGTTCATGGAACAATTGCTGAAAACATGGATTATATTAAGGTAAATTTAATTTATTTTTTTTTATGCTATACTTTAATGTTAAGATATGATCTAGATTTGCTGGACTTGATAGCAGGAGAGATCAAATCCTTATTCTATTCCGATGGATATGGGCATCTTCAAAATAATAGAAAGTCCTTTAGACATCACAACTAGCACAATCATCAAGAGAATTGTTGCAAATCATGAAGCTTTTCAGGTTATTTTGCTAATCTCTACTGAGTAATCCTGTTTTTTTTTTCTTAGATATGTAAATATGTAGGATTTGAGTATTATGTATGTAAATCTTCCCTTTTTGATATATTTTTTCATTAGTTTTTAAATTATTATTTTTTAATTAGTATTGGCTTCACGTTAATTTTTTTAATGTGAATAATATGGAAGAATTATTTAATGTTAAATTAATTTTTACTCATACTTTCTTTAAAATAAATTAGACTTCTAATTAGAATTTATTGTGTTTTTAAGGAATCAATGTCAAGCTTTGGTTGAGCATCTTACCGAGCTTGTTCAGGAGCTTTAAACAATCTTGTTTATGATCATAAACAAGTTAAGCAACAATATATTCAAGCCTGTTTATTTAATAATCAAATATTCTAAAAAAGAATTCAAGCTTGTTTGATTACTTAATTAAATGAACATAAACGAGCTTTAATTAAGCCGAGCCATTAGTAGCTTCTCGAATGCTCTGTTCATTTGCAGCCCTATCTTTCATTGCTGCCTATTGGCGACCACCGCGAGATGTGAAATGCTGCCGCTGATCAATCTCATTGCCTCCCCCATTGTTGACTGCCGCCACCACCACGTGAATAAATGAAAACTTTTTTAAGATTCTGAACATGTTTTTTTTTTTCAATATAGCTTAATGACTAGCATTTTTCGTTGAATCTGACGGCATTTCCTTCTTTTTTTTTTTCAGAAACGAAATGAGAGGAAGGAAGACAGTGAGAGGAGGTACTACGAGAATAAGACACATATATCTGGAGACTAACTCCGATGAAATTAACCTTCAATAGCTTGGTATTTACAAATACAACAGTTTCTTGAGTTCATATCATTTAAAAAAAAATATTTGTATGGCTTTCATTTCAGTCCATGGTACCATGGGTTGATCCCAGTTTTGTATTATTTATAATTCTCCTCCTAGCTGTCTGCTAACTAGCAATTCGATTCCATTAGGGAAAACTTATATTATTAGCCAGCAGATACATCTGTGATTACTTTTCACCCTTTATTATATGATTGAATATATCATTTGCTTACCCTCTTTTCCTGCTTCCCAAAGTTTATAAAAGCTTCAATTTAGTTCATATATTCTTTTAATGGGAGATAAAATAGTCCTTCTTGGGCTCTATTTTAGCCCATATTAAAATAATTTAGGGACTAATTCGACACTTCTGTATACTTTGTGATTAAAATGACTCCTTGTGTTCTGACTTATGCTATGATTAGTTCTCCTTCATGTCTTTGTGAGTAAAATGATTCCTTGTGTTCTGACTTACAATATGATTAGTTCTCCCTCCTGTCTTTGCAAAACTTTTTGGGGGTATTTACACATAGCGGCCTGTTACTATGTTTTTACATTTCTAACACCTAAACTTTAATATTTACATTTATACCTTCAAATCTCTCTTATCACATAAGAACTACCAACATTTTATTTTTTAGAAGGTAAATTATACCTCATGATTAGGTGGCATGTATGAAAAAATTGCAGTTTATAAGAGGCGTATATATGCATAAGACAATGAGTGGTATTCATGTAAATCATCCACATTTTTTTGTGACATCTGATTTTATTGATTTTGAGGGATAATAATATGGTGATTATAGGATTGAAGACAATTCAGTCAGTTCATATGCCAATAAGTTTTGCAGGTGTACGTTTATAGACCAATTTAACGCATTTATCTGTAAAACAATTCTTAGGGGGGCATTAACAAACATGCCACCTAATTATTAATGATTTATTTATTTAACTAACACTTTTGTTTTAACATTTTTTTCAATCAAATTTTTTATATCACATTAAAAATATTATTATTTTAATTTTTGAAAGGTGAAATTTGTCGTTTTATGCATAGATAAAATAATGTAAATGTTTATATGCAAACATTGAAGTTTAAATTCTTGATATGTGAATTCATAATTGGTATCGATGGTATTATTTTGGGTATAATGAAATTGATAAAATGTGGACAACCATTAGCTCTGAGCCTGTTTGAGTCCATAAATAGTTTATGCAAATTGCAAACATGTGTGTGAAATTGGGTGTCAAGGAACCCAGGGGTTGTTTCATATAGACTGTAGCATCTAGTTTCCCATGAAAAAAATGCATTAGAAACGTTGAGTTGCTCGATGGGCCAATGTTTAGTAGTAGCAATAGTGATAAGCATTCAAATGGTGGGAAATTTGGCGACAGGATTGAACGTCTCAGTGTAGTGAATACCATTCTATTAAGAGCAGCCCTATGCAACAAGATGGGTTTTATGTCAAAAAATAGAGCCATCTATGTGGTATTTGATTTTAACATCCAGCTACAACTAAGAAAGTGTTGTTTGGGAAGAGGAATTAGGGATCATGTGCTTTGCTTTTGTAGGGCAAGAAACTCTTCTGACTTTGCTTGATGTCAAGAAGGTTGCGTCATTGCTTAGGAGAAGGTGGTGGGAGTGTCACTGAGGTTCGAGTGTTGAAGATTGAGAAATTGAGTGGATTTTAGGGAGTTAATTTTTTACCTGGTGGTCATAGGTGAATGTTAGATTGGGCTCAGGTGATAGGAGGGTATTTATGGGGTGAGGATTGAAAAGAGGGAGGTTTGGGGTCAATAAAAGGAGTGGGAAGGGGTTTTGTTGTAGAAGATGAGAGAAGTGGGGGTGAAGCGGATGAAGTAGTGGATGAAGAGGGTTATATCGTGGATGCAGGAAGTGTAAAGGAGGGAAAAATTCACTGAGGTGCGTTAGTGATGGATTTCAGAGAGATGAGTTTGAAAGGAAAACTAATTTTCAATGAACTTAACATGCCTTGAGATAATAAGCTTGTTAGTTTAAATGTCATAAGACTTGTAGCCTTTTATGGTTGGAGCTATACTCGAGAAAGATGCAAGTAGGAGCTTTGGGGTTAAATTTCTTTTGAGCTAGAGGTAGTTGCTAAGAAAAACATGTGCATACAAAAGTTTTAAGGCTTGTGTAATCAGGTTTGATGTTGTGTAATAGTTGAAAAGGGGATTTATAGTGAGCGATAGGAGTGGGAAGTTTATTGATTAAGTAGTAGGCTATGAGAATAGCGTATGTTTAGAATTGTGTAGGCAAATGTGTTGTATTAATAAGGGAAGGGTACGAGTCGTTTCAACATGATGACAATTCTTGTATTCAACTAATCTGTTTTGGTTTGTGCAGGCAACTAAATTGGTTGCTAATGCCATGGTGTTGTAAGTAATTGAGAAGCTAAGAGGAGCGGTATTCATCGCCATTGTCAGAGCAAATGTATTTTATATTTATGTTATTGTGATTTTTTATGTATTTATGTAAATTAATAAAGTGGCATATAACCTCATATTTGTGTTGCATGGGAAAACGCCAACAAAATCCTGAATAAGCATCTATAAAAGTTACATAATATGCATAACCATTCACAGAGGAGGGAGAGAAGGGGCCCTATACATCTAAGTGTAAAAATTCAAGTAAAGAATATGACTTATTGTTGAAATTGAAAACAAGTTTATGACTTTTATTTTTAAGGCAATCATATCATGTTAGATTGATTGTAGAGATGTGAAGCTGTGGATTTCACTTTGAGATGAAACTGAGGATCTCTGATGAGGATGCTCGAGCCTCTGATGTCAGATGTTGATGGGGGTAGTGGTATGCTGGAAAAAATTGGTGTGATACAGGCCTTGGTTGGCAAGCTAGTTAAGATTCTTTCATTATTATTATTATTATTATTATTATTATTATTATTATTATTATTATTATTATTATTATTGTTGTTGTTGTTATTTTGATATACTGAATATGAAATTGATTAGGAGCAAATACTACTTGACATGAATTATCTTTTGTAAGTTTGTTGATAGGAACTAAATTGATAAATATGTGGGGTGTATAAGAGTGGGGAAGGGAGAGCTTACTGTCCGGGTAGGTAAAATAGCTATACCAATTTGAGGAACGTTGGTAACTTGACTATTGCCCACAACCACTTTATCTATTCCATGATATGGGGTGGAGGATTGAACATTGTCAATATGAGGTGTCATATGAGTAAGAACACCAGTATCGAGAATCTATTCTTCTGGGGAAATGGAAATGTTTGTGTTTAGAGCTTGAGAGTTCTTTGAGATTGTTGGTTTGTATTGTAGTTTGGCCCTATGCCAACAGATGATTGCGGTGTGTCATCATTTTAAGCATATTTGACATAATACCAATAGTTTATGAGATAGGGCCTAACCAGCAAAACAAGAGAAGTTTCCTTATTTATTTTCACTTCACGTGTTACACAAACACTGAACTATAAATAAACCCCACTGGGGTAAATTTGTAAATATAAGAGTGAAATGATTTATTAAATACAGGACACCAATATCCCTAAATAATTATCAGTGATGGAATAGAAGATGAGCCAAAGCATTCCAGAGCTTTGTCTCCACTAGTCCTTAGCATGCATGAGCTCCATCTTCAACGATCCAGGTATGCATGCTATTAATGGATTATTCAAAAGAAAATGATGATAATGAAGACCATAAAGCGAATGATGTTAAGATAAGAAATGATTAGTGTTGAAATTAATCCTCCTAAAAAATGCAAGTTAACTGTCACTTATGATCTTGGAATTAATTAAGCTGGTCTTTTTTTTTTTCAAATTATAAGGATATTATCTCTCCAAACCATCCTTAATTGATTAGTTCATCAACATTTTAGTTGGAATATTGTATATGAATAACTGGTGGCCATGGGCCAACAAAGTTATAAGCGGGCTTTTCTAGCCTTATTCGTGGCTAATGGGTCTATAAGAAATCGCATGATCATTAGTTGTGATCCACAAGTCCTTCTACCTTATAGGCCTGTAATGACCGTATGGCAAACTAGCTTGTTGATTTGACTCATCAAATGGACTTGTCAAATTGACCCACCAAAGTTATCAATCTGTACAGCTTCAACTGTTGAAATATCATTTGTCATCTTTCCAAGAGTTGAGATGCACTCATCCAACCAAAAATTTTGTTCGCTCAACTGATGATCTTCAGGATTGACAAAACGATCGAAAGTCGAGATCAACATCAAAGGGTTGGTGAACGCCCATGATTATTTATAAATTGTTTAACATCCACTTTATCGTCTTTTCATTAAGAGAACATGGAAACCTATGTATTATATGTTTCATGATTAGATATCCACTCTTCTATGTAAAAACAGATCATCTTTATGATGTATAAATAGATGCATTCTCCCATCTTTGTTCTCTCTCTCTCTCTCTCTCTCTCTGGCTTTCCACCTCTCATTCCTCTTTAGAGCTCTCACTCGCTCTTATTGGGAAGAAGTATTAGCTAATGGAAAAGATGGTTCAAGCCTAGAAGAAATATTTGTTCTCTTCTTTTATCCTCATTACGTAGGTCTCTTCTGGGTTGTATAAACCCACAGACGATGCTAGACCCTACGTTCTAAAAGGATTCAACAAATATTTATTCATATCTTTTAATATAAATATCAGCATGTATTTTTGTTGATGGTGAATGGAATTCATTTCATTTATGCCTCGAAAACCTCATTCCACATTCCTACTCAACCCTCTTCTTTCTCAAGTGGTTGAAATTCTTCTCACCCACTCTAGATTTTGTCTCCTAACTTAAGTTTAATGGATAATGTACATTTTCTTCTTGCATTACTAAATAAAGAAAAATTATTTGAAGAGATGAAGAGTAGGTACAAAGAACCAAAGAAAAAGATGTGAAAAAGAATGCATATGATCATGGAGAAGAAATAAATTTTGATAAAGATATAAACATCATCTAAGGAAATTTTTCTATTTTGCTAATTTGGATTGTCCCATCTTTTAAGGAAAATTTTCTCTTTTGATCATTTTTTTTCTTAAATTATTACATCTTAATCATCATTCGTTAGCTTAAATAACAAAAAGTTGAATTAAATTTAATTCTCTTACAGGTAGGCCCACACCTAGAAATAGCTCAAGATGAGTGATAGGCCCCCTAGAAATTTAAAATCTTTTTTTTCGATAGTTATAAAATAAACAAGCAATTAAAAAAAAATGAGTTGGACACCCCCATCTCAATATATCATATATTTTAATACTTAAAACAATATTGATAAAAATTTGACTTAACTTCCAAAAAAAAAAAAAAATAGATTTATTTTTTATATTATTAATTAAATTTTTTATAATATTAATTACTTTATTTAATTTGTTTGCCCATTTTCACTCCTAGCTATAACAATATTTACTTAAGATACTCATCTTTCAAAATAATTTAAATGCAACTCAAAATATGAAAACATTAATTGCACTAATCATTGATAATATGACAATATCATGAAAGTGATAGAATGGATAAACTCTGATTATCAGCTAAAATCGCATTTTATCCATTAGTTGTGATGATTAAAATATTATCTTGTAAAAACTTTGTCGAAGTAGAATGTGGGGGTGGATGAGATGATTCGTTGATTGGGCATTTTCTCCTACACCGAAAGTTCTCATACTAGAAACTCACCAACCAAAATAAACAAGTAGATTATTAGAAACATAATTATCATTGATTCTCATTTTTACCTCACGCCAAAAAATAATAATATGAAAATTCGAACAAAGATAATCATTTTATTTTAATGCTACTATTTTAATTTGTAAAATCTAAAGCACACATTTCAATATAAAAGTAATATGACAGGCTTGTAAAAAAAATTAAAAAATTAGATATGAAAACATACATAGTGATTTGTATGTAAAACTTCTTTAGTTGCAATAGTTCCAACAAAATGCCCTTAAAAATAAAATAAAACAATCGGGTCGGCGCAAGCCATTACCTGTAAAAACACGCAACAATCATGACGTCCCACCAGCCAACATCGTTAACCCCATCCCATCTACCCTTTTAATATCCCAAGCTAGCCATCTTCCATGACTTCCCCCTAAACTCAATTGTTGCTTTCTTCTTCATCTTCTCTCTCAAATCTCATCGTTCTGCTGCAACAACAAAGAGAGAGAGAGAGAGAGAGAGAGAGAGAGAGAAAATGTCGAAGGTGGTGATGGCGCTCGATCTTCTCCTCTCCATCGCTACATTGGCAAGCACCGAGGATCCCTTTCTTTTCTTCGTCTAGAATATCACATTCGGCTTCATCTCCCCCATGGGTGTGCCGCTGCAAGTCTTCATGATCAACAATCAACTCCCTGTTGTGAAAAATGATGGAAATAAAGCGATAAATTGGAACGAGAAATTCATAAAACAAAAAGAAATAGACACAAATTTATTTGGTTCGACAAATTTCCTACATCCACGGAGTTGCAAAGGACTTTATTACTTTAAGGATTACACTGTCGATCATGCCGACTTAAAAGAATAAAGGACTCTCTCATTTTCTCTCTCCTCACCTTCTCTCTCTCACTATCTGAGAGCTATAGCCGATGAAGAAGTCAACAATCAAAGAAATCCAAGGGAGCAGGTGATCCAAGCGATTCTTTCTTGTTCCCATAAAACCAACACCAAAAGAGGAGCCAAAAGGGAACCATGTCATGCATAAAAATTCCAACACTCTTAACCGTCCAATTTAAGGCCCATTAAGGCATAAAACATAAATCATGAATACTAGGGAAGAAGCAATTTCAAAAATTCCAAAAGGAGCAGACGACGCAAAGGGTAGGGAATTTCGGGCCAAGCAAAAAATAAATATTTCTTGCCTTAATTTGCAAATCCAGAAGAGGAAGGTGGGAGAGCAGAATCAGGGAAAGAAATACATGTATTTAAATGCATTCCAAAGATGCAAAACTGCCAATTTGAGGTAGTGAACCGGGCTCCACAATAGCCAACAATTCTCTCAGTTGGATACTAGTTGCATCATCCACTAGCTGCACCATCCTTTTCCTCACATGATATCCTCTGCCTTAGCAGCTCAAGACCCCTGTCTTCATGCTAAAAGACCAATTGAAGTTGTGCATAACTTCAGTTTCTCAAGTGTAACACCATTAGTTAATATATCAGTAGGGCTCTTGTTGCCACAAATCTTCTCAAGTAGCAATTGCTCGTCATCTAACAATGACCGTATGAAGTGGTACCTAATCTGAATGTGCTTGGTTTTGATTTGAAATGTTGGATTCCTGACAAGGAAAATGGCGCTCTAACTATCACTGTAGGAAGTGTTATTGTTAACCTCCTTATCCAATTCTTCTAAAAAACTTTGTAGTCGTATTATCTCCTTTGTAACATCTGACACTACAACATACTCAGCTTCTGCAGTATGTAGAGAAACTATTTTCTGAAGGTTGAAGCCCCATGATACTGCAGTGCTACCAAGAGTAAAAACATAACCTGTAGTACTCCTTCCGTTATCAATATCTCCAGCTAAGTCAGCATCAACGTAGTTTTGTACCTCTAGGCTCTTTCTTAAGAAACACAAGCAAATTTCTGAAAAGCTTGTTAGGTATCTCAAGATCCACTTCACAGATTCCCAATGTTTCTTCCTTGGGTTACTCATGTATCTGCTCACAACTCCCACTACATCGGCAATATCTGGTCTTGTGCAAACCATAACATACATAAGTGAACCCATAGTTGAAGCTTAGGGAACCTTACTCATGTGGTCTCATTCCTCATCTGACTTGAGTGGCTAATTCTTGTTGAGTCTGAAGTGACTGCTCAGAGGTGTGCCAACTAGTTTTGCCTTGTCCATATTGAACCTGTTGAGTAATCTTTTCACATATTTAGCTTGTGAATGCCTAACGTGCCTCTGATTGTCTTTAATAATCCTCATGCCAAGGATTTGCTTTGCAGCTCCCAAATCCTTCATTGCAAAATGCTCTGACATCTTCTTCTTTAGATTATTGATCTAATCAATATTGACCCCTACGATAAGCATGTCATCCACATACAATAGTATAATAATGTAGAAATTGTCAAAATGGCTGACATAGCAACAGTGATCTGTCTGACATCCGATGAATTATGCATTTTGCATGAAATTATCAAATTTCTTATACCACTATCTTGGAGCTTGCTTCAGGCCATACAAACTTTTCTTCATTCCACAAACTGAATTTCCTTTCCCTGTACCACAAACCCTTCAAGCTAGTGCATGTAGATGTCTTATTCAAGATCTTCATGAATAAAGCCTGTCTTCACATCTAACTACTCAAGGAATAGATTTTCAGTGGTCACCATGGACAGTACCATTCATATGGTTGTGAGCATCACCACAGGAGAAAAGATCTCAGAACAATCAATACACTGCCTATACTGAAAGCCTTTTACAACAAGTCTAGTCTTGTATCTATTATTGTCATCATGCTTAGTTTTTACCCGATACACCCATTTATTTTGTAATGCCTTCTTCCCAGGTGGAAGTTCTGTCAGCTCACATGTCTGATTTTCTAACAGAAAATCCATCTCTTCCTTCATGGCTAGCTCCCACTTGCTCGAATTTTTGTCTTGCAAGTTTTCCTCATAACTCTGTGGTTTTCCACCATATGCCAACAAAATGTAGTTCAAGGTTGGTGATTAACGTTGCAGAGAATGTCTATTCATGATTAACCTACGAACTGTAGCTATAGGGGTGGACGACTCTGCAACTGACTGCAGAACAATAGGAATGGGTGCCCTAGGCCCACTCTCTTCATCACTTCCATCATTGTCCTTCACAGTGACCTCTAGTAGATCATCAAACCTTACCAACTAGGGTTTCTGAGGAGCAACTTCAGAAACTGTTCTGAGCTTGTCCTTCTACATGATCTTCTTATTGAAAATCACACTCATGCTTCTTATTATCTTCTGATCTTGATCATCCTAGAAACAATAACCAAATATCTCGTCTTCATAGTCAATGAAATAACATTTCCTTGACTTAGCCTCGAGAATGCCACGAGCCTCTGGATTAATAAGAACATAAGAAAGAGAGCCAAAAGTTTTAAGGTGAGAAAATTTGACCTCTTTCCCACTTCAAACCTCCTCAGGTAACTTACATTCTAATGGAACGGATGGCCCCCTGTTGATCAGGTAAGCTACAGTGTTGACAGCATCTGCCTAGAAAGTTAGTGGTAGTCTGACATGCAATCTCATGCTTCTAGCCCATTCATTAATGGTCCTATTCATACGTTCTGCAACTTCATTTTGTTGTAGTGTCCCCGGAATGATCTTCTCCATTCTAATACACTGAGCTGCACAGTACTTTTTGAACCCACCATTGTTAGATCTCAAACGTATCAGTTTCAAGTCTGTCTCTGTCTCAATCATGACCTTCCAAGTTTTGAACACATTAAATACATTAGATTTATGCTTGAAGAAGTAAACTCATACCCTTATGTTGTGATCATCAATAAATGTGACATAGTAACGAATGCCTCCAAGAGATGCTATTGGGGAAGGGCCTCATACATCTGTGTGTACAAGGTCCAATTTTCCTGCATTTGGCGCTCTGTCACTTTTCAAGAAATTGACTTTCTTCTGCTTCTCCATGATGCAACTCTCGCACATGCTAAAATCAATTGGCTTCAGTTCTGGTAGCTTGTCTTTTGACCGAAGTTCTTCCAAACCCCTTTGACTCATGTGGTCAAGCCTGCAATGCTGCAAATCTGTTGTGCTCTCTACAGCGGTAGTATCAACACTATTCATTGAACCAGTAGTCATAGTGTACCAGTTTTCTTACTCCGAGCCAAAACTAGTGCTCCTTTTGTAACCTTCCAGGAGCTATCTGAGAACACTACGAATGACCACCCTCATCGAGCTGCCCAACAGAAATGAGGTTTTTCTTTAACTCAGGAATGTGTTTGACCTTTTGCGAATTTTATTTGCTCTTGTTAGAGAGTGTAATGGCATTGTCAGGGGGCGAGGGCGGGGGCAGAAGGGTGAGGCAGGAGGTGAGTGGAGGCTGGAGACGAATTGTGGTGGGCAAAAGCTGATTACGGCTGAGGATTATTGCAACATATGACAACACTTTATCTAGAACTGTGTATTTGACATTTACCCAAATCCAGTGAATTCCAAAACACAGAAATTAAACTAAGAAAAGAATCCTAAATGCATTCTTATTTTACACTGCATTTAAAATTCTTCCCATCATATGCCTAAATTTTCAAAAGCCATATATATATATATATACATTTTATATATATATATAATACACTCATTTTGCAACCAATCAAACAATCTCTTATACTACACCCTTTTTAAGCAAATCAAATAAAAAATAACAACAACAACAAAGCCTAAATCCCACTACGTGGGGTCGGCTACATGAATCATTTTTCTCCATTAAGACATATTTAGTGTCATGTTTTTATTTAGTTCTAATAAATTAAGGTCATTTTTTATACAATAAGCCCAAGTCTTCCTAGGTCTACCTCTACCTTTCTTAACATAAGTCGAATCTAAAACATCCACTCTCCTAATCCGATCATCAAATGGTTGATGTTTAATGTGACCAAACCATCTAAGACGACTATCTTTAAATTAACCATGATTAAAATCATTCCCTCTTGGAGAAGATAAATCTTAACTTTGCATCAGACAATAGAGGCCATTTCACACATTATCTCTTGTATCTGAAAAAAGCGGGTAATATAATTACTTATATCACACATTTCACAAATAATTCAACACCACAATATTTTATCACACTTTTTTTAGCTAACTTGTGCTAAACTTGATCTTCATTTTTTTTTTGGTAGATTAATTTTCTTTATTGCATGATTTGAATATTTTAAAACATAGACATAGGGGTGTAAACGAGCCGAACACGAGCGAGCCGTGCTCAGTACGTG
>NW_018165805.1:59322-60748 GCF_001263595.1 Phalaenopsis equestris
ATATTCTTGCTTGGTTGTTTGTTTACTTACAGAGGTACCTCTTACCTTAACTTTTCTTAAATTTCTCTTAGGTTTACTTAGATTTATTGAGTGAAACCCAGTCTTTTAGGGTTTTGGCAGTGAAATCTCGCATATTGAATTTAGATCTGGTTTTTTATGGATGCGATCTGATATAAGGGTTGTTGAAAACTTTAAAAAATCTGATCTCTACTTCTCTTTCTCGGCATTGTTGGTTCGATTGATTGGAATTCTTGTTTTGATGCTCGATATTCTTGGACGGCTGCTTCTTAACTTTGTTCATGCTCTGAGTACATAGTTAATAACTTTTAAGTTTCAACTAGAATGGAGGGTGGCTGATTTGTAAATAGTATGTTTCTGGAAGATGAAAGAGGGCTGATTATTATAATGGTCATTCTTTCATGGAAGCTGCATTCTTTCATGGAAGCTGCTTTTTATTTTGTGGGAATTTAGAAATTGTTGTGCATAAGTTTAGAAGTTGCTACTTGATGCTTGGCTATTGTGTTGTGATGTGGCATAAGTTGAGAAATGGCTACTTGATGTGGCATAACTTTGCCTCTACTGTTGAAGGTTTTATTGATTTAAAATGACATCTCGGGTATGCATGAGAAATGAGCTGTTTGTGGCAATTTATTCTCAAAGTATTCATGTTGTTAGAATTGGTGGTTTCAAGTCATGTTCTCGAGTTAAGAGTTATGTTTTTGTCCATAGTTCCATGGGCTGATTAGTTCATTAAGCATGGGAAATGAGCTGTTGTGCCTAAATTGAGAAACGACTACCTGTTTTGAGTCTTTATGTGCCAACCACTATTTTTTTTGGGCTGTTTTAATTACTAGCTTTGTTGTTGTTTTTAATGAGTTGCAAATAATACTCATTTCAAACATTTAATTTTTATGAGTGCAAAGTAGGGGCTTGTTTGTGGCAATTTATTCTCAAAATATTCATATTGTTAGAATTGGTGGCTTCAAGTCCTGTTCTCGAGTTAAGAGTTTTGTTTTGTCTATAGTTCCATGGGCTGATTAGTTCATTATGCATGAGAAATGAGCTGTTGTGCATAAATTGAGAAATGACTACCTGTTTTGAGTCTTTATGTGCCAACCACTATTTTTTTTTTTGTTGTTTTAATTACTAGCTTTGTTGTTATTTTAAAGATGAGCTTCCATTTGATGTATATTTGAAATGTGTCATCATGAGTTTATCATATTGTCATTTTGATATTCTTGAAGAAGAACATAATTCTTACAAGAAGAACATAATTGTTGATACTAATTCTGTAACTTCGATTTCAGTTAGTGTGCAAGTGCAAATATGTCCGAATTAAATCTCTCACAATCAGATTCATCCAACAATCAGTTGCTACCAGAAGCTCAGAATAGCAACGATATTGCCATTTATAATTTATCAAGTA
>NW_018165805.1:66193-70805 GCF_001263595.1 Phalaenopsis equestris
TTTATATTTCGAGCTCAAAAAGTGTGTTCGTGTTCGACTCTTTTGCTTAGCGAGCCGAACACGAGCCTTTCACAAACAAAGAGTCGTTTTGATAACCCTAATCACGTAGCCATAAAATGTTAAGGATTACGGCAAGATTTAAAGTATTATTTGAATCTAATTTAATATTTTTTACTCTATTTTTTTAATTAATAATTTTAATTGATTATAAATCTATGTATATATATATATATATATATATATATATATATATATTCGAGCCAAAACGAGCCGAACACGAACGAACACATCTTAGTTCGTGTTTGGCTCGTTAAGTTATCGAACGAAATTAACGAACCGAACACGAGCTGTTCGTGAACAACGAGCCATTTTGACAGCCATACATAGACAAGTCTTAAATCCTTATAATAAAAAACTTGCCCCAGAAAAAACGGGCAATATTTTTTTAATACACATGATATCAAATAATTTAAAATAAAACTTTAATACTACATACAACAACAAAATTACTTTTCTCCAAGATAACAATCTGAAAACCTGACGATGAGGGCAGAATTGTCTTCAAAATACAAACATTGGCTACAATACAAATCATGAGTACCCATATTTATACATATAAATAGAAGTCTTACAAGCGCTTACATATTTACATAAATTCAATAAGTAGTCAGAACTTCATAAAAAAAAAAGAGCCCCATTTTTGCCAATAATGTAATCACCAGCTACATATTAGTACTTCATGGGCATTTTCAGTTCCCTCTCCCAAAACTTCAGAAACACTTCACATTAAAACTGTAACTTTGATTAGGCCTCCAGAAAGCATCCACAAAAAAAGCTTACATGGTTAAGCGGAAACCCAAGTTCTCCATGACAGAAGCTTTAGTATTCAATTCAAGCAACTTTCAAAATCCAGCTTTCGACAAATACTATGATCAAATCTCTTTGAAAACAATGTAGGTCTCCTAGGAGCAGGCGGGCATGTCTCTGCAAAACCTGTCAGGAAAGGTAAAGATGTAGGCGTCTTACATTCTTCAATTTTATCAGATTCTGCTGCTCGGTTGTTAACAGAAATCTCCATAAGCTTAGTTGAAATGATCAGTTCAAGCAATGAAGTGAAAATGAGCTCCAAAAAGCACTCCTCAGCATTGGGATCCTCCGTTAAATCAGTTCCTGCAATTTCTTCAGAATTAATGATAAGATCACGGCTCAGTAGACGCTGAAGCGGCGGGTAGGAGCTCTTCATCTTCTTCGGCGCAAGCATCAATTCATCTGGGCCGGGAGCAAATGGATCAAATTTGCTTTCAGCTGGAGTCTGGCAAAGCAGAGTCATTTCATTGTCTTTAGTTTGATCTGAGGATTTATTGATGACTGGTTCTGATGGCTGGATATCATCATTACAGCATTGGTTGCTCTCCAAGGAGGAGGATTTGGAGGATCTGTTTTCTTCAACAACAGATGCATCCCCCAGGCAGGAGGATTTTAGAGAATGGGGGTCCATCTTGTCATTAATTATTCTAGACATATTTACAGCATCCAAATATAGGGCTCTCTCTCAAAAAACTGTATCCTTCTTAACGCTTTGAAGTCCTTAAGTTGTACAGATAAGGCAGAACCCTGAATTCAACTTGCATCCACTCAAAACGTTAGCAGTTCCAAACACCATTTGATATGAGGGACATGTACATAGATGCCACCTAATTCTTATATATTTACATATCTAACACCTGAACTTTACTTGTTACATTTATACCACTCAAATCTTGCATAGCGCATCAAAAATACCACAGTTTTACCTATTATAAAGTGAAATACAATTTTTCATGAATAGATGAGGTATGTAAGTAAAAATTGAAGTTTTGATGTTAGATATGTAAATACATGAGAATTTAGTGGAATGTATGTGAATCTTCCGAGATATTAACTTGAAAATGAAGCAAATATAATGCAAACCAAAAATAATCACAAAATATCCGGCAGATATCATTGTCATAAATGATAGAGATAATATCAATCACTTTTAGCATTACCATAATAAGTAGAATAAGCATCACAAAACTTTCAAGGATCTATTTAAGTTTTTCCATATGGACACATACAGTAAACCAAGCTGCCCTCATAGCCATGGCAATCCTATAAGTGTTTATAGATCAAGGCCACTCAAAACACTAATACCTAGAGCATATACACAAAGCTCCCTTTCGACTCTACAATTGAACCAACAGGATTCGCAAACTCATTCTCCATAATCCCAAATCAAACATAGTTAAAGATCATACTATTATTAATGCGGGCTTATCCTAGATCAATAAATAGTTTTTCAAATATCCAAAATATTTGTTAACTCTTTTGAAACTTTCATGATAATTTTCTTAAAAGAACTAGCCTAATAATCCAACCTCAAGTTTAATTTAAATATAAAATAAATTCACCTCTTAAAATAGACATATTGAAAAGTTAAGTTATCCTAAGACAACTATCTTTTTATAACTAATAATTATGAACAATAGTTTAATAATTATCAACACTAATTATATTTATAACAACAATTTTTCTTTTCTACTCTATATCCACATCTATCACTAGTTCTCTGTTTTATCTTTTCAGCAAATGGTAACTAAGAACCTCCAAAAATGTCTAAAATTTGTCCTTTTCATATTATTTTTTGGTGCATAAATGATGATTATTTCTTTATCTAATCATAGTGACTAAAAATTGTACGGTCAACCCATTTAAAGCCACAAATTTAATACAACAAATCTAGTACTAATCTTATACATAATCCAGGATCAAATATATTTCATCACAATTGGGATAAATTCAGGAGCGCCACCTGCACATGACATCCTAGCCAACCCACACCGATTTATAACCCCTATCTGATTAATGTGTAGTACATCATCTCAATTGACTGTAACAACTCAGGAAAATCCAGCCTATTTTTTCACCATAGCTGTGTTCGATTGTGGAGCATCACTTCTAAAGAAAAAAATAGCACAGGAAAATTCAACATTGCATTCCCTAAATTGATTTTAAAATAACGTTTCCAGCTAGCTTATAGCTTAAAGAAAATCCTCAACTTTGATGATTTCAGCTGAGGATTCGTAATGACTATTTTGCCAACAAAATAAGTCAAGTTTAAAAATCTTTCATTTCAGTGCGTTTGAAGCTCTAAAAAACCAGTAAACAGAAAGCCATGTCTTCGAATCAAGCAAACAAACAAAAAAAAAAATACTACAATAATTAAACGCAGAAATCAAATAAGGGAATATATAGATCGGATGCCAAGCCAGAAATTATTGGAAATACATGCATGCAGAATAGAAGAAATGCCAATAAATATCAATCACTCATCGAGCTAAGTTCAGTGCAGAGAGACTAAAACCCTAACTCCATCAATAACTTCAAAGAAAAGTTGCCTTGCTATGGTAGACCTTCGAAGGCATACGGAGAGGGACGGAGATTTGAATACCTTAAAAACCAATGCGCGAACACGGGAGCAAGCAGGAGAATAGATTGGGCGGCGGCGGTGCAGGAACGGCGGGAATGAAAAAATGCGCTGCTTAATATATCGAGGAAGGCGCGAACCGGGTGCTGGACGGCCGGGATTGAATCGCTAACTATGCATCCTGTCGTCTGTCTTAAACCCTATTAAAAGAAGCCACGTGTCTCTGCTTTGGAGGTGACCTCGCAAATTGATTCCAATGGCCTTAACCGTCAGATCTTGCACCTACGGCTGGAGATCCTCTTTCACTTGCAGCTGACGATAGTTCATATAAACTAATCTGTGCTCAGAATAATTAATAAACAGATTAATTATTATAATAATTGTTTTATGAGGTGGGTAAAATATTAAATAACTTTTTATGTTATTGTTCATTTAATTTCTATAATATAATTTAACAAAGTTATTTAATAATAATTAATTTTCTTACAAATAAAATAGAAGTCAAATATCCATATCTTTTGTACATCAAAAAAGTGAGTGCGGATCCAGAGGGATTCAAACGGTCAAAAAGAGAGGAAGTGCGACAGATGAGAGCCCACTAATAGAGGATCAAGTGATGCATTTTTTCGATCAGATGCAGTCATTCAAACCAAGACTAAAGGCCAACCAGACGTAGTCATCTGAGGCAAAGTCGATGGTAGATCAATGATAAAATGATGACCAATCAAATTAAAATAAGACAAATAAGCATTTGAGTTAAACATTATATAGAAAATGACTAAAGACAAGCAATCTACCTTCTGAAAAATCCATCTTGAGGAAAACTCAGTTCTTTAAAATCGTCAGTTATGTCGCAAAAGTCACTGAGGCTCCTCATTACGAATCAAGAATCGACAATACGACAGAGACTTATAATCATCTCACAAGCTCTCTTTATTGAGGAACGAGCTACAAATCATGTTACGATGATTCATCCTTTATCTAATTGTTTAGTCTGGCTCAACCGATAATAAATTTTTACCCAAGGATAGCGGATCGACAACCATACTAAATCAATCCATCAACAAAGCTTAGCTAATCAAAAAAATCTTACTGATATTTTTGGTTTTTTTAAATTAAATATCGGAGTTGTCAGCTTGTGTGTGTGTGTGTCTATATATATATATA
>NW_018165805.1:70820-78667 GCF_001263595.1 Phalaenopsis equestris
TATATATATATATATATATATTGATATTGTCGTATGTGTTGAATCCCAAATTGTCTTATAGATCACGTCCGAGGAATGAAATGTTGTTCGAATGAGAAGAGTGAGAGTAGGAGAAGAATAACAGATAATACTCTGTTTTTTGGAGAATTATTCAATAGTCCTTCGTAAAAATGACTTATTTATAAGTCAAAGAAAGGGTATGATAAATTATATGATTGTCCGTCACTTAATGGGAACGTTACGGTCATTTATGAATAATTGCACCTTTACATATTTGCAAATAACTTAACTGCACTTTGAACTTGTAATCGTTGTTGGCATCGTTCCATGTTTGTAATCGTATTTGGCATCGTTTTGCGTCCATAAATGTTTGGTCTGATTTCCTAATATTCATTCAGTCAGCCAGGAGTATCGGTCAACTGAATGATTTACAATAGCCTCTTATGAAGAAGTTCGTCGTGAATGCTCATCGTCCTTGAGAAGGACTGTTCCATCAGGCAAAGAGTATTTTACCGTAATATGACAGACATCCTTCTTTCAATCAAAGAGCTTATATAATCTCCTTCAACCGGCTAAGGATCTTCCTAATGTTAGACGTCAGCTAAGCAGTCATCAACGCAGGTGCGCGGCGTTTTGTGGTTCGATCAGAGGTATGTTCGGTCGACCCATGATTCGACTAACTGGTGCAATGATGAAGGTTTGTGCTTCTACTGCTTACCTCATGTGACCTGTTGGATCTTCTTGAGATCCATGTCATATTAACGATGTATATAATTATTTCTCCAATTTTCTAACTTTTTTGAAAGTGAAAGGTATCATAAGAATATGAGAATTAAATGATGTAATTACTTACACACATATTGCTAATAATTGCACTTCTTGGATTTCCGTGCCACTTCTCACTATAAATGGCGTGATTAGCACTTTTCTCCTCATTTCTCAAATATTTTGTCCTCCAATCATTTTTATTTGTAAACAAAGATGTCAGGTGTTGTTGACCTCATTTTTGGTGAGGTCTTTGTTTCCTCTTAGTGCTTAGGATCTAGCCATAGGAATTTTCTTTTGACTATCCTAAAAGATTAGAGATGAAACCCACCTATATGGAAATTCAAACCATCTCTTAGCTCTCTTCGAAATACTATGTCTAACCACCTCTTAGCTCTCTTCGAAATACTGTGGATGGTCATAAATCTCTAACACTTGGAAGGTTAGGACCAACTTGTGAGGATTCGATGATGAGTTCTATAATGTTTAGAAGCCTCGGGAACACCGACGACTTTCTTATATTTGAGCACAAATATCACGATTCAGACGGTCGACACGATAAGTATTGCAATTCACATCACCTATGCCTTTATATGTTGCAAAATTAATGTTAACTTAAATAAAATTTTGACACGGTCGATCGCAAAACCAAAATTTCGGCAAAAATTAAATTTGACGCATTTTTTACACGATCATCGACGAAGTGGTCCGAACGACACTGGATGATGAAACGGTTCGCGCGAGTGAGCTCGGAATGTCGATTTTGATTAGGAGAGTGTTCATTCCATCTTGAAGACGTGTTTTGGTCTAATTGACTAATTGAATAAAAGAAACTGCATAAAGAATAATTAAAAAATAAATGATACATAAAAGAATCGCCAGATACATAATGAAATTTTGTGCGAGTTTTTGAGAACCTTTTAATTTTTAAATAGAGGATTTATTCAAAAGGTTCTCAAAAAATTTAGATATATCTAATTATAATTCTAATTAACACTTACATTTTTTTCATTGCACAACGAATAATCGTGAAAATATGAAAGTTGAAGAATTTTTTTCTTTTTTTGTAAAAGGAGCATTATTCGGTTCTCTACATGTTGATCAATCAAACAACACAAAGATATAAAGTTGGAACAGTCCCCTATCTAAAAACCAAAATACAATGTGACACACCTAAAGGGGGGACCCATCCACAAACTGATTCACCTTACATCAGGAAAATGACTGTATTATATATATATATATATATATATATATATATAAACAGTAGAAAAAAAAACTAACTAGACTAGGAAGCAGTAAGAGATCTGGTAGAAGAGGGATAAGGTCTCCTTGGAGAGGGAACAATGAGTCCATTAAACTAGTTAATATTAATTCTGAGATGTGGGGCCTCAATAGTCTCACCATGAAGTAAGAGAGCTAAAGGAGTTGGGGGCCTAGTAGCAACAGATAGAGAATTGGAATGCAGACCTTTTATGGCAAGCCAATTGGCAGGTTTATTTCCCTCCCTATAAATAAAGGTAATATGGAAGCTGAGGATGTTTTTGAAGTTCCTAATTTTCTGTTTCCAATGAGTGTGGTATCAGGATGATTGTTCTTCATTCTTCAGATTCCAGAATTTTGATGAGCAATAGAGCGTCCACCTCAAGCTAGATGTTGTACCATTCAGCTTTACAAGAAAAAGTTAAGGCCCAACAAACTGCTATGTTCTGCCTCAAGTGCATCTTTGGCTTCAGTGGGAGCTTAGAAAAACAAGAGGCACTTGCTGGAAGAGTCCCTAAAAACACCTCCCACCCCTGCACCCCAAACATTAAAACTGCCATCAGCGTTGATCTTAATAGTTGACTGTTGAGTGGGTTTCCAATAGACCTTATCAATCTTATATGGCTCTCTAAATTTAGTGATCTTAATCTTGCAGATATTAGGGAAGTTTTTATGCTGAATCAGCTTGGTTAAGTAAGAGATATAGTTTCCGATCACCTTTGAATTCTGGATATCTTTACCCTCATGTTTAGTGCTATTTCTAGCCATCCAAAGAAACCAGCAACTATGAAAGGAATAGGATCATACTTTTTACTTTGCCAGCTATGCCAATCTTCAGAAAGAGTAGACCAATCTAGATCAGATCCATCCAATGTGAGCATAGCCATAACTTCTGTCCAGACTCCTTGAGCAAAGTTACCAGTGAAGAAAAGGTGGTTGAGGTTTTCCTCATTCTTCAAGCATAAGAAGCATCTAGAAGGCCCCCCCCCAATCCTTTTAATTTAAGTATATCATCAGTGGGAAGAAGCTTTTTGAAGAATCTCCAGTAACTTTAGTAAGACTTTGGTTACTGTAGCTTTGCTAGATAATTCTATCCTTCCTTCTTCTGTCAAAGTTAATTTTGGATATTTGAGTAATATAAGGCTCCTGGAGAATAGACTGAAGTTTAGTAATGGACCAATGATCACCCTCCCAGAACTCAGCCACAGTAAGGTGGGTTTTGAAATCAGAAGGGGGAGCACTGAGCCAATCCTTAGGACACCATTGATCCAGCCAGAAATTCACCTTACCAGTCCCCAAATCCCAATTGTACATCTCTTCAGCAAGATGCATTACTTTGAGCATGTTTACCCAGATCCTTAAATCACCTAATTTCTTTGTAATGAGAGAGGGGTGTTGATCTTTATAGTACTCTCCCCTCATGTATTTAGCCCAAAGTGAAGTTTGAGCTCTGAAGTTGATCCGCGTTTTGCAAAAAGTTTACTTGGATGAGTTGTTGTAGCCCTTTAAATCCTATACCCCCAGCCAAGGTGGGTTTAGCGACCTTCTGCCAAGAGGCTTAATGAAGTTGTTGCCTTTGGCTTGCCCACAGGCATCTATTGAAAGCTCTGTCCAATTGAATTTGTGTGCTTTTCTTCATAAAAGTGGTTTGGAGAATATAAGATGGAAAAGCAGTAATGATACTTTTGAGTAAAGTTATCCTGCCTCCATTGGAAAGGAAGGAATGAGACCAGCTAGAAAGGTGAGAGTTAATTTTGTGAAAACCTTCATCAAATTGAATAAGCTTAGATCTTCCACATCTGAGGTGTACTTACAGGTACTTAATAGAGGGTTTGGCTATAGAGAATCTTGTGCAATCATAAATCCAATGTTTGCAATTTGATGAGGATCTCTTGTTGAAGATCAATTGACACTTAGAAGGACTAAACACCATCCCAGATTGAGATTGAAAGTTTGTCAGACAATGTAAAACTTTTTTAACAACATTTTTATGGGCACTAGAAAATATCATAACATCATCAGCATATAATAAATGAGAGATGAACATATTGGATTTGTGATGATATCTAGAATAGTGTTGAGTGAGGATAGCCTTATCTAGCATTCTGGAAAAGTAGTCCATAGCTATAATGAAGATGGTGGGGGAGAGTGGGTCACCCTGCTTTAAACCTCTGGCAGCTGTAAACGAGCCCCAAGCCTTCCCATTAATAAGGATGGAATGATTGTTATTGAGAAGCCATCTATGTATAAGATTGCAGAAATCAAGCTGAAACCCCCTAGTAGCAAGAATTTCCAAAATAAATTTCAATCAATAGTGCATAAGCTTTTTTGATATCCAGTTTATAAATCAAATTACCACCCCTACTGGTTTTATCCAGATCCAGTAGCAACTCTTGAGCAAGCAACACATTGTCAGTGATTGACCTTCCTTTAATGAATGCAGTTTGATTTTAGCTGATCAGATTGTCAAGGTGAGGTTGAAGTCTTCTCACAATAATCTTGCTGATAAGTTTATTGATTACAGAAGTAAGGCAGATAGGCCTATAGTGATCCCAATTCTTTTGCATGTCAGCTTTAGGGACTAATACAAAGGAGGAATCTCTGAAGTAGCTGGGTAGGTTACTTCCATTGAAGAAACTGATAATAACCTCAATCACATCAATCTTAATGATTTTTCAATATTTTTTGTAGAAGTTTGTAGTAAAGCCATCAGGGCTAGCAGATTTGGAGTTGTCTATGGTGTTCAAAGCCTTCTATATTTCAGTCTCTGAGGGGCGATCAGTTAGTCTGAGGTTGCTGATGAACTCAAACTCCTTTGTGAAGTAAGTGGCATCAATATTAGTGTTGGGAGCAGTTGGTGTATTCAACTGTTTTTTGTAGTGACTAACAACACTCATTGCAATGCTTTCATTGTCATAGAGCCAACACCCCTCAGAAGTTTGGATGGAGTGTATGGTATTGCACTTTCTCTTGTAACTTTATGTAAGCATGGTAGTAAAATTTTGTGTTTCTATCCCCATTAGTAAAAATATTAATAGATGTCTTTTGTTTAAGTAGAAGATTTTGGTTCTCAATGGCAGTAAGCAGTTTAGTCTGAGCAGTGAGCAAATCAGATTCCTCAGCAGTCCCATTCAGGACAGCAGCCTCTAGGTCCTCAACCTCCTATTCAGCAGAAGAAACTTTAGAGTGCACATTACCAAACGTGTCCCATCCCCATTTTCTAAGGACTTTGCTCAGTTTGATATGCAGAAGGCTAAGTTTTACAAAAGGATCAAAGTGATCAGCTCCATTCCAATTTGAGGCAACAACATTAATAAAAAGGGGGTGTGTGGACCACAGATTCAGATATCTGAAAGGAGTATTATGAGTAGGGTTACTTTGGGATGTGATAGAAATTAGTTAGGCCTATGGTCAAAACCTGTAAGAGTTAGATGAGTGACAAAAGTAAGGAGGTATTGGTGGAACCACCAATCATTAACAAGAATTCTGTCCAGTCTTTCCCACAACTGGCCCCTTTTCCAAGTGAAAGGAGGAACCTGAAAACCTAAGTCAAACAACCCAGCCTTCTGAATATTATCACTAAAACAGGTCATCTTTGGAATATTTGGGAGCCTAACCCCAGATTTTTCAGCTGCAGTAGTGATGCAATTGAAATCTCCCCCAAACAAACAGGAGGAGTGCATATTCTCGCTAATCAATAGAAGATGCCTCCATAGTTCTTTTCTGCCCATCATAGATAAAAGTAGCAAATTTCAATTGACCTTTGATTTGGAGAGAGAGATGAATGAACTGTGGGTGGTCCAGCTGGATGGTCCACTGAATTTCCTTTCTACAAAAAAAAAACCATATCTTGTTATTGTTATTAGCATAATGAGAGAAATCAGGAAACTTACTGATGAACCTCTGAGGATTGTATTGAACCATAGGTTCAAAAATGGAAAAAACACCTAAGTTTATACTTTTTATTTAGATGAATCAGTGTTTTTAGGGACTGAGGGTGGGCAATGCCCTTGATGTTCCAGCAAAGTAGATTAATCATGAGGGGGGTTGATATGGAGAGAGGGCTGAGATCTTGATCTGGTCCTTCCTCTAGATGGGGAGGGGCCAACCTTCTTCTTGCCACCTGTGTCTATAGCAGTTGTCTCATTGTGTAATTTCTGCACTTCAGATGCTGGTTTCTTTTTCTTCTTGGATTTCTGTATTTGCCGCTCCTCCTCTAAAAGGAGTTCCATTTCAGTAATTTTCCCTTTTTCAGGGGCTTTCAAAGCAAAGTTAGCATTCACATTACTATGGTGTCACCTCCACCATTAGGTGAGCCCTCAGAGGTTAGGGGGGTAATGAAATTTACTTCATTTAATTCCTCCCCGATGGCAATGAGAGAATCAGATGTTGAAACATTAGAAACAAATGGAGCAGTTGAACTCTTAGCAGTACCCAATAGGTTTTCACCATTAATTTCAGGGGTGGGTTCCACATCTAGTAGAGGATTAGATCGTGTAGTGGGCTCCTGTGCAGTGGGCAAGTTATTAGATTCCTTAGTGTTACCAGTTTTCTTAGGGGGGGTGAAGCCTGAAACACCTATCATTGATGTGGACAAACATTTTACAATGGTGGCAATAGTAGGTTCTTTGCTCTAAAATAACATCCTGCCAGAAACCTTCATTTTCTGACCGAATCCAAATCCTTTTTAGTTCAAGTAGAGTGATGTCCCTTTCTACAAGTATTCTTGCCAAGGCTGGTCTAGCTTTGTTAAATGTAGGGGCATCCACTTTCAGAGGCCTACCTAAAGCACAACCAATGTTGAATAAAGCATTTAGATTGAAAAAAGGGAGAGGAAGCCAAGGAAATTTAAACCAAAGGAGAACCACAGGAGGCTCTTTACTAGGGTCAAAATCAGGTGACCATTTCAAAATTTTCATGGTAGTACCGCCAATTTGAAGGGACTGCTTTGCAAATAATCTGGCATAGTCCTCCCCTGACAGCTGGATGAGCAAATGTCTGCCATCTAGCAAGCCAATTTTCCAATCTCCAATAAACTTCAGTGAAGCAAATAAGCTTCTAACAAATTCCATTTTTTGGTGTCCCAACTGGAATTTACCCATCAATGTGAATTTCACTTTTTCATTCAGAGTTAGAATTTCCTGTTGAGAGAAATATATAGCTGGTTCACCTTCCTTGGTACCTAAGGGGTGAATGCAAGGGCAAGCACCCTTTCCAGTAACAACATCATAGAAAACTTGAGGGAACACTAATTGTTCAGGGTCAAAGAGGATGTCAGCAGATTTACCCATAACCCCAGCATATGTGGCTTTAGACCACTGAGCATTGGTTTCAACATCTAAAAGAGTGGCCATTGAGAGAGAAACAAAAGAAAAACTTCTGCCTCAAACAATGGACAAAGGAAAGCCACAAAGCAAAACTTCAAAATCTGTTAAGCCCGGGAAGGAGCAAAATAGACTCAGCAAAGCCTCAGTGCAATCAAAACTTCACGAGTGGAAAGAAACATCCACCAAAAACCAGGGAATGTAGGAGAAGCACCACTTGAAGACTAGTAGGCTTATGGCCAACTTCAGCTTCAATGGAACAGTAAACCCAACAAAACTCCAAATCCAGGAGAAATTAAACTAGGATATAGATCCCCCAAAAGAAGACCAAGCTAAAGAAGGATCCTTAGAGGTCACGGCTATTTCACCACCCACCAGCCAGCTTCTGCAGATCCTCATCTCGCCAGAAACCCTAGCAGAGCTCCATCCCCAACCGCCAACATAGCATAATTAGCTTTCCTCCATCTCTCTCTCTCTCTCTCTCTCTCTCTCTCT
>NW_018165805.1:78761-90546 GCF_001263595.1 Phalaenopsis equestris
CTGTCTCTCTCTCTCTCTCTCGACTGTTGGCAGCCAACATAAAAAAAAAAAATAAATAAATAAATAAAAGCAAACCTTCTCTCTCTCCCGAGCTCCCCACTCTCACACCTCTCTTCCCCACTTCCTCTCTTTCTCCTATAAAAGCATCCCAACTCCACCCATCAAAGAAAGCACACCACAATGAAGCCCCTTTCGCCTCTCCCTTCCTCTTCTTCCTTCTCCGGCGACCCGTCCTCCCTCCGCTGAACTTCCTTCCCTCAAAGCCACCTTCCATAGCCAACCAAAACTTCTCTTCCTCTCATCAATCCAAATCGACCACCTTTTTCTCCTCTCCCTTCTTCTTCTTCTTCTTCTTCCTTCTCCGGCGAGCCGCCCTCCCATCGGCGAGCTTCCCTCCGGCCAGCCTTCCTCCCTCCACCAAAGCTCGGATCGGTTACTCCTCCTCCCCTTTCTTATTCTTCTTCCTAGCGTACAATTGATAACAAAAAAAAAGGGAATTTTACATACATACCACCCAATTCCTATGTATTTGTATTTTTAAATTTACATGCATACCATTCAATTTTTATGTATTCGCATGCGAGAAACACACAAAAAAAGTATATATAGGAAAATTTACATGCGTACCACCCTAATCTTATGTGTTCATGTGTCTCACGCCTAAAACTTGGATAATTGCATGCATACCACTGTATTCTTATAATTTACATGTTTACATATCTACCACCTAAGCTTTAATATTTACATGTATGCCATATTATTCTTAGCTCCACCTTAGCTTTAATACTTACATGTATGCCACATTATTCTTACATGTTTACATATCTACCACCGAAGCTTTAATGTTTACATACATGCCACCCAAACTTAATATTTTACATGCTTAACACTAAATATTTACATGCTAGTTATTTGAATATTGTGTTTACTCCACAAATATTAGGGACTTACAAAAACAAGATACTTAGTTCCCATATATTTACATGTTAGCCATCCAAACTTAGGATTTATAAAAATGTAGTGTGAAAATTGATTTTAGGTGTTATATATATTATAATACGTGGAATTATAATTTTCAGTAATTTATTTATGTGATATTTTAAATATGAATATGTGAAATATAAAAAATTTATGTGTTATGTTTGTGATATTAAGATTTGAGTCTTAAAAGGGTGTTGTGTGAATAAATAGCTAATTAAGGGGTATTACTGATTTAAATAATTACAGAAATTTAAAAAAAAATCCATAACTTGGTATAAAAAAATGTTAAAAATAAAATAAATATACCCATGTGCTCAGTAAATAAAGGAGAATAATGTGAACTAAAAATTAAAAATATTTATTTTAGTTAATTAAATGGATTAACATTAAAAATTCTTATTTTTTAACTAAAATAATTCCAGAAAATAAAATAAAAATAAATAAGAAAAAAATACAAACCCTTCTCTGGCATTTTATCTAACCCATGAGTAGCAATTCAACAAAATTTTTTAAAGTTTTTTGGATTGAATTAAAGGAATTATGAAGTTACAAAAAACCAAAAGGTAAAATGGTAATTATGAAATTTTGAACCACAATAAAATCTTAGATCAAACCAAAGAGTGAAAGGGTAATATTGACTATAATTGACTCTCTAAGATGACTGAAACACAAATGGTTAAATGATAGAAACCAACTCATGGTATTTTCTAAAAAAGGATAAATGTGTAATTACTCTAATTAATGAGGATTGGAAGATGATTGAGTATGGAAGATTCTTAAGTGAGGGGCTCCAGAAAAGAAGACAATAATTAACTAATTTGAAGTCCCAAATTAATGGTTAAACATGATACAATCATTTGATAAGAATTAACATCACTTCACTCAATTTAAATTACAAATCTATTCTTAATGATCTAAGAGTTTGGTAGTGAGCTAGAATCGATCTAAAGGGATTAGAGAAGAAATAATATGATTTTTCATAAACACTATATGTTCCAGTTCAATTAAGAGAGAGTAAAATTTTCTTAAGTAATTAAACTTACTCTTGAGACGATCACTGATTCAAGCACCGAACAAAATAGTTGCTAACCTACTTATGGGTCAATTAAGATATATTAAGTATAACTTAAAAGATATTAATTCAATTGGAATGGTTTAATTAACAGTCTAGCAAGACAAAATGAACTTAAAATGATCTTGAAGATTCCAAGTTTGCTTAGAGTAATTCTCTGGACATTCTTGAGAGATTCCATATATTTTAAAAGACGCCTGGGTCTGCCATGATTTGTTGAAGAAAATCATCCTGAAAACACAAACGATCATTGAAAATCAGACAAACCCCTAAGGACCCACCAAGTTATGGTTCGAGATCCGATAATTCACACAAATCAATAGAAATACCCCAAACTACTTATCCTATATTAATGACCCAATGCTCAAGGGTTTAAGTCTTACCTAAAGTATTTAAACCCTTGTGGGCAACTGGGAATATTTGTTTGTTCCACATATGGATCTTCAGATTTGTGTAAATCTGAGGTCTAGGTGGCTAGGCCAATGACGATATTGCTAATGTGTGCTAAAACGAGGGATATGATGTGGGATTTTAGAATATTATCTCTTACCTCAAGGACCTTTAATAGAAAGAGAGGATAAAGACCAATGATATTATTCGACGACTCTTGAGAAGGTGATTGCCACCGATACTTGTAGTCCTAACTTAATTAGATTGATTAACCTGTAAACTACACCCCTTAACAAAATATTTTTTTTAACAAAAAACTCTTTTGCATGATAAAATTGTGTATGTATGAAAATTAAATTCAAATGAAAATGTGTAACGATCCACGGTTAATCACTTGGATCAAGGTTAGGACTGCCCTTCATGGATGGTTGGGTTGGTAGCTCTTACTTAAGGTTGGGAAGCACGCAATCCAACTCCGAGCCCTCACCTTTACCCATGTCTTACACCCACTTCTAGTCTTCCATATGTGAATACGGGTTTTCTTTTTTACTCGAGTTTTGCTATGACTCAATTTCTGATTTTTCTGTACGGAATGCTTCCAGTTAATTCTCTGTAATTTATTTAACTCTTGCAAATATATTCTGCTTTATGATGCTAACCATGCAGCCATAGTAGCGAGAAGATGACAGATACACATTTATATTTTATGCACTGCAATTTTATTTATTTACTTTACATCATTTTTTTTTACTTGCATTTATTTACGTTGCTTGCAAAAAATTTCAAAACTAAAAAATTACAAAACTATTTTCAAAATTAAACAACATTTTCAAAACACAACAATAAAATAAAAACTTCTTAATACGTTTTCTTGAATTTACGGGAGTTCCTCGGAGGAGGTAACACACGGTTGCTAATGATATCTCTCTAGTTTAAATGAGTTTAACAACTCATTTAGACTAAGTAAATTCAAAAGAAAATAGTGGTACAAAAATGAGGGAACCGTGAGATCCTAACCGGTATCGCTCTAATCTACTTTAACCTAGCCAATAATACTTGAACAACAACAAAACTTATCATTGAAACACACATGGTAAAACTTCTTAAACCTTAGATCTTAGGACTATCACTTTAATAATGAGCTTGGAGCTAACACCATGGGCAACATGACAAGAATATATAGAAGAACATCTTCGAGGGAGCAAACGGGATTTTCATCAGCAAATCTGTTCTTAGCATAAATAACAAGTGATAAGGTTTTGAGGTAATCCATCTAATATGGTGTAAATCCTCAACTCATCTTTTAGGCTTTTGCACAATCACGTTGTGCAATTCAAGCACTAACTCGACTAAGGTTCCGAGGTTGTCGTTCATTACGACATAAACCCTCCCATCTTTCAAGCTATTTGTATGACTGTGTCATACAAGTGTAAGCTCTCAGTAAGTAAAACTAGCAAGATGAAACATTAAATAACATCTTTTCAAAGTTAAAGCCAAACAAATAGGATAATTTGAGAAGTCATCAAGGTTTCTCTCGGATCAGTGACATCTCCTACCTTTCATTCCTACCTTTTTCATTCCTTTGGATTTTTCGAAAATAACTGTTCCACTTTTGATCCATTCCCTTTTGAATTTCTAATGTCAAATCTTGAAAACTTAAACTTAGAAAATCTTGAGGGCAAAACCACTGACCTGAATCGAGAATATTCTTAAGCGACTTCGATTACTTAATATGTAATTAACTATAGGGGCTTCCCTCTATAGAGAACTTTGGAACCCAGCTTAATATAAACTCTATTTAGTCTTCTATATTAAATAAGGGAATTTGTTGGTCAACATGAACAGTTTCACATAACAGAACGAATGTCATAGATTATATAGTTTATTTATTCAAGCCTCACTATTAAATGATGTATCCATTCCTTGTAATAGATGCATCACTTGCGGGTGTTGTGCTTGTTTATTTAATCTATTAAATATATAATATCGGTTCATTTTGGTGTTTTTTAAAAATTAAAATGTTACTTTTCAATATTATATATATATAATATCTTAAATTAAATCATATTTTCAAAACTACCAACATCATGTTTGGCAGCTGACATGTGTCAAAAAACTAGTAAGCAAAGAAGCACTAATAAGGGCTTTCGAGCTTCCAAATTTCAAGACTCGTCTTTTAGGGGATGAGAGAAAGAAAAAACTTGAGTGTTCTTGTTCGACACCAAAAGAGAGAGTGGGCGAAGACTGACCGATTGAGAGATGGCTGAGAGAAGGGAGGAAAACGACTGAGACTAAAAGACCAACTGAAGCAATTAGGCTCGAAGGGCCTGAATCAATTAAACAGCCGACAACAAAACAGTCACAGGTGTAAGGGGGCAAATAATCATCTGACTCGTTGCCCATGTTGGAGGTTAGGAATTAGAAAGGATGAGATGTTTTGGAGGTTCATGTCTTAGCTCTTGAGCCACTCCACCAACTCTCGGCTCAACCGCTGTCTCTGGAGAAAGGGTAAATGGTGATGACTGCGCAAGTTACACCGTTAGAATTTATCTTGATCCAACCCCCGACTAAAGAGATAGCTCAAGGCAAATCCTTGTTTCCTGCAGAGGATACAATTAGGGCCTCATCAGGGCAGGCTACTCAAGGTGATGCCCTGATGAAGGAAAGTGTTCCTCTCCCGCGTTTGGTCAAAGTGGGTACTCCGGGTGGTGCTACTCCACTCATTGCAGAAAGTTTCTATATGGTAGAGCTAGTCAGCATGATTAATTCTCTAGATTATTTTCATTTGAATCCTTAATTTTATTCTTATAACTCCGACTCTAATGTCACAGAGGGAACCGTAGAAATCATTAACTCCCAGCGCACAAGGGTTAAGCATCATCCCGATTTATGGGCACTTACTGGTCCTTCTGCTCCTACCATTAGTGGAGTGGCATCCGCACAAGCGCATTTTTTGGCTATGCCTCCTCCTTTAACTGACCTAAAGAAGGACACGAATGACTCGACACACCTAAAAATTATATACTTTTTATAAACATTTTATGCTCATTTTTAATGATATTATACTTTAAAAGAATGTATTTTTCATGTTTTTGGTTCCAAGTACAAGAGTTAGAGTTTTAGAGAAAACGAGACAAAAATGGTGCAATTTCAAGTCAAATTGAGCAATGAAGAAAATTCTGACATGATCCATTTTGATATGTCTTTTTATGCTCAATCGCCTTTATATTTATCACATAATTTTGAATGAAATTACACTTTAAAAAAGGTTGTTTTCATGTTTATCTTGTAGGTATAACACTTGGAGCGGTTGGGAGCTGAAATGGGGTGAAACAGAGTGAAACTGCATGAAAAGGGTGTGCTGCCACCAGGGTGGCACCTAGGAGCCAGAAATGGCGCCTAGGTGCTAGTCTCACCTAGAAAAAAATGTCTAGGAACCAGAAACATTTATGGATGGGTTCTAGATGCCCCAAGAAGTTTTTATGTAACTTTTGGCATTTGAGAAGGCACCTTTTAGCATTTTAAACTCTTGGAACTTCCAAGAACGTTCAGAGGTCATAGATATGATAGAAGATATAGATATCTACATTTCTAGAGAGATTGGTGAGGGGTTTTGAGAGATATTTGAAAGGAATTGCAAGAACTTTGCGTGGATCAGTAGGAGACTTTGTTGGAGGGATTTTCATCTTTTTTAGAGAAAAAAATATAAGTATTGTGTTATTCATTATCTTATAATTGTTGTAAACTCTTTTGTAGTGAATTTTCTTCAATTTAAATGAAGTTTTTTGTTGTGTTTTCTCCATACTTAGTGAGTAGTTTTTCTTACTTTTTTTCCATGTGATGAGATTTAACTATGTGTGGGATTAGAATGGTTTGATGATTTCTTTTATTCCAAAATTGTGATGGTACTTTTATTGGTTCTTAATTTACTTTACAAACTGATCACTTGTAATGTTAAAATCTATTGTGAAACATAATGACCTGGAAGGCTGGAAGGGCTATGATTTGGAAGGGCTATGATTTCACCTAACTAGTATGTACCACACTAAACTTTGGATGTAGGGGATGCCACGTCCAACGAGGAGTGCAAATAGATAGGGAGATAAATTTTTATGGGCGTAGAATTGATGATTCTAGAGTGACAGACTAAAACCTTTATTAATTTGGTCTTAGTTCAAAACTTGAGTCCATGGTTGGTTCTATAGAGAGGGCACAATGAGTAATCTGAAAGTGGGAGGCTAGAATCTACTAAGCATAATCATACAATCAGGAACTTAACTTTAGATTAGCCAATATTTTTTATGCAATTTGGAGTGGGAAAATAATAAATGTGCTCCTATTTTTCACAAAACTACATTTTAAACCTTAACATTTGATTTCTACTATGATTATGATCTCATTGCAAGGGGAAAGGGGTTTTAATTATATAAGAACTTTTCAAATTTACCCAATTTCCTTAGATTTGGTTTTTATTTAATCTAGTTAAATTTAATTTTAAAATAAATTAGTGAATTTAGGAAAAGCAAACTTTTTAAAAATTTCAAACTTAGACTTGATAGTAGTATACTAAAACTTATCCTAAGGGATTTCTTACATCGCTTTCATGTGGGATCAATATTGAGGTTTTAAAAAAAACCATATATTACTTGGAACGATATATATACTTACATAGAACCCATAGTTCGTTAAATATAAATCAATTCTAAATTCTATATCATATCCATTTTGCACACTAGCTGCCTAAATAAATTGGGTTAAGTTTTAGTCTGAAAACAAAATAATTGCGTAATTGTGGGTCGGGTCATAACTGTCACGAGTCACTAATTCAGAACAAAATTATGAACTCACTTATCCGGGCTACGGGTCTTTGAGAGAAACTGCCATATCAGATTTGAGGGAGGAACTGGTAGTCTATGCTTTTATGGAGGATCTCCGAACCAAGGTTACAAATCTCCAGGGCAAACTAGTTGAAGTTTGTATGTTCAGCTCAATTTTTGGTGTCTAGGCAGAGAAGGAAAAAATATAAAAGTATATTTTTGGTGGGTGTACATTGTTCACTAGTCTATTGAATTGAGGTTTAGTCCTATGCAAGGCGGCAAACGACCCTGCAATATTGTTTTTATAAATAAAATTTTGCATAATTTTTGAAATCATCGTACCCTCAATTTTTGTGCTGATGTGGCTCTTTAGTAGAGCCTGGTGAGTCGTTCAAACCTCCTTCTGAGGCTTATATATATAGTTGAATGGGAATTAAATGAAATGTTACATTTTCCCCTTTTCTTACCCTTGGGTTGGTTTCTCTTCAGAGTACAGTGGCTCATAAGTACTCTCATCATATGTTTAGCTTAGTCAGGTTGATCGAGAGATCGATCCTGACCAAATCCAATGTTCAACTGTTGGATGATGCTCACTCTTGAGTAAGTGGGCGCGAACATCTAAACTTCTGCTTACCTGGGTTATGATTTGATTTTCTACCGAGATCAATTTTGATGTGTGATTAAGCTTCCTTTTTTACCCGAGCTCCATTCAATTTTCAACTACTATGGAGTAATAACAACTTGGGTTAGGCCAAACTCAATTGCTGCGAAAATTAATTACTTGATATACCTGCATAGAATAGAGTTTCCATGGTTTTGAGAATTATTCTCGCATAAGTTTTCCTTTTGTGTCAAGATAGATGGGTATGTGGTCTTTTGCACCACTCAAAAGTTCCATCTAATAAAATTGGAAAATAAGGTAAAAGGTTGGAAACTTCAGTTTCTGAGGGGCATCTACAACAACTGAGACATTCCAACCAAAGCAATTGGTGGCCCCCTCGGCTGAAGGCTATGAAGCATGTTATACTTGGTAAATAACTATTGATAATTCAGTATACTGAAGCCATGACCGTAAATCGGGTGTTGAACTCGATTCAGACATCTCGATGACATTGGAAATATGGGCAACCTTTGACGAGGCAAAAGAGAAGAGATAGTTTGTGAAGGCTGCTGATATGCCTAAAAAAATGTACTATTTTTCATGCTATATTTTATAATGATATTGCAATTTAAAGGTATGTTTTCTTGTGTTTTTTATTGTAGGTATATGAAATAGAAGAATTTGGAGTGATTAGAGCAAAAGAAACAAAAATGGACTAAAATGGAGCAAACCAGACCAAACTGGGTCCAATTGGGGTACACCAGAGCCACGGGGACCAAAATCGATAACTTAAGTGCCTGTTCCCGATGCTTAAGCACCCAAACATGGCACTTAGGCTCCACGAGATAGAGAGGAGAGCGCTTAAGCGCCAAAAATGATTTTCAACATGTCTTCTAGAATATACATCGAATTTGAACGATTTTTGAAGCGGTGCTTCGTGCGTCTCTTGGGGAATTTACTGTAAATGATAAAAGTGACTTTCTAGAAGGATTTAGGGTGGTTAAATTGATGTTTTTGAAGACTTTGAAGAGGCACTTGAGACACCATTTGGAAGGTTCATTGAATATGGATACTTTTGAAAAGACACTTAAGCATCTCTTGGAAAAATATAAATATGGCTTGAAAATATTTTTAAAAGCTCTCTTAGACTCTTGAACTAATTGGAAGAGGAGAAGAAAGCTTGGAGAAGAAGAAGAAGGCTTGGGTGAGATCCCCAAGGGGGCGACAAGGTAAGAGAGAAAGAGAGAGAGAGAGAGAGTGAGAGATTTCTTCTTTTCTTTTCACTTTGTTCAAGGAGAGGATTTTAAGGAGATCGCTTTTGCTTTACAAGGAGAGTTTGATTTCCATCAAAGAAAAGTATTTTCATTATATTTTGATTTAAATCTAGTATTTTGTTTGTATGGTTTCAAAGTCATGTTCAATGAAAAGTTCTTGTTGTTTCTCTATGTGTAGTGAGTAGTTTTCCTTACTCTTCCCTCTTACAATGAATTAATATGCATGTGTAGGATATAGAATTGAGTAGAGTGGGAATATATTGTGATGATTTTACGTTGTTCTTAATTTACGTGTAAACTTGATCAACTTGCATGCTGAAATCTGTTGGGAGAACATGTAAGATCCATGATGGTGTTGCCTCAATCAACTATGGTAGAATCACATGAGATTGTATGGATGAGAATGTAGTCCATATGGCTGACTGAGTGCAAATAAATAGGTTGATGGATGTAGAATTAGAGGACTTTAGAGTGATAGGTTAAAACCCCTTAATTTGGTCTATTGTTTTAGGTTTTGATGCGAGATGTTAGCCTCCAAGTGGAGGTATAAGAGGGAATTCTAGAGTGAGAGCTAGTATCTTCCATGCCTAGCCCATCTTTAGAACTATTCAAAATTTAGATTAAACAATATTATTTATAGCATCTCTAGTAAGCGTAAAGAATATATAAGCTCTTATTTGTCACAATCACTCTCACTACTTATTTTACTTTTTACACATGTCACTAATTTCATTGCA
Source organism: Phalaenopsis equestris (assembly GCF_001263595.1). NCBI lineage: Eukaryota > Viridiplantae > Streptophyta > Magnoliopsida > Asparagales > Orchidaceae > Phalaenopsis > Phalaenopsis equestris. The sequence goes on from NW_018165805.1 coordinate 88,634, forward strand.
TGAGGAAGGATACTTTTCATATATTAAACCCCACTTTCTAATTTTCACTAAGTATTTTAATTTAAGAATAGAAGTAGTATTGTTGTGATAATTATAGTATATAATCAAAACCAAACCTTTATCGACCTTCTAAGCTAAGGTGTGTTATTTTATACTAGAACTTCTCTTGAAAGTCGCCGTGATTAACCTTGATCTCTGTGGGATCGATATTTGGGGTTTAATCAGAAAGCCCTATATTACTTGATAACGATACATATATTTGCATAGAATCCCTACTATTTAAAGATAAAATTGAAACCTTACTTTGCTTGGGATCAAGTTTTTGGTGCCTAGTGGTGTCAACTTCATAAATCCATACATATAAAAAATATCGGGATCAGCTGCCCAACTCTAAAAAAAAGCATCGAGAAAGAGGAAGAGGGCTAGTGGCTCTCTTGTAAGAGAGACGGAAGAAGGTTGCCTTTCAGGGGGTCGAGTCCCATGTTTGAATTTTGTTCATTCAAAGTCTAAAACTTCTGTACTTATCCAAAATAAAGTCATCAGTGAATTAATATTAATTGAACAAAAACCTACTTTAGTTGCATTTGGTAATTTGAGAACGTTGCAAATCTGTCATACTTTTGATCCAACATTAAGGGATCTTCCAAGTGTCCCTCACAGAAGTTCTCCTAACCATCGACAATGGGCTTCATCCCTCAATCAGAGAGGGTTAAGACAAGTAGGTGGTCTTGCCAGTCACTGTCAACTCAGACTGCACAAGTTAAGGGAGGAATGACTGATAAAAGCTCAAACAAAGGCCAAGAGGACAGTTCTAAATCATTTGAGGTAGCCGAACATAGAGGAAAAGGCAAAGCTTTTCTTAGCTCCTTCCTCATTCATCCTAACACCTCTAAGGAGTAGAAAGGGGGATCCTAATCAATGGATCCCTCTGCAGAAAAGAAAACCAATGGTTTTTATATAATCCATTTCTAGTCAAGGTCTGATAATATCAAGAGGGATTGGTTTCACTTAAACTTGGCGCTAGCCAGATACACCTCCATTATTGTTGATATCTTGTGGTCAACTGACTAGGAAAAGCATCTCAAGGATCTTCACCCAACTCAATTGTGTCAATCGCTTCACCATTTTCAGTTCCTGGGGTAAGCCTCCACTCACCACTTGACTTCTCTCTATTGGTCTATGAGGGAGAGAGCTGCCAAGTTTGAGGTGAAGGCCAGGGAGCAGCGGGATGGCCGAGTTGGAGGTAGATTTGATGAATTCCATGATTGAGTTGGAAATAACATCCAAGAGGATATTCATTGTTATGGAGGAGAATGTAAAATGTTTGAACAAATGCCCACTATGACGACTGCTGAAAATCTTCTCACTGCGTAAGCTGAGTTTTGGAGGTGGGCTGCAAAATTGCAATTGATGAATTCACATGGGTATGGTTGACCCCAAGTATTCAGACCTTAACGAATTCAAGAAACTTTATGATGCTCTTTTGTCGGCACTATTTTTGGTGTGGGGTTTGCCCGTAAGAAGCTGTCGGTCATCGGAATTGAAATCCCGTTGCCCGCTTCGGAAGGACATTTTTTTTAAAAAAAAATTTTAATTTTGAAAAAGATGAAGTCAAACTGACCCCATAATTTTCATAGTTTAAATGAAAGAGCGCTTTACCTCATATCCTGTATCTATCCCGAAGGATGAACACAAGAATTGAGGGTGAGGCTCGATCAAATAAACTAAAGAAAGTTATAACATCCGTTTGGTCTGCGAAAACCAATATATTGGCCGACAAATTCCCCTATTTAATATAAGGAATTAAATAAGGTTTATATTATGTTGGGTTCGGGAAAAGCTTCCTATAAGGGCAAGCCCCTATAGTTAATTACATCTTAGATAATTGAAGTTACCTAAGAATACTCTCGATA
>NW_018165805.1:96281-107854 GCF_001263595.1 Phalaenopsis equestris
TTATAAAGGATTTTCAACAAAAATTGGATGCCAATTTGAGGTCTAAGGCATTCAATTGTTGAGATTTGGGGTGTTAGCCAAATTTGGGGCTAATTTGGGGATTTTGTCAAAGATGGTCAAATTGACCAAATTGGACCAAGGTGTAGTTGGACAAAATGAAATTGGGAATATTTTGGATTTATTGGGATTTTTTTAGGAATTTTTGGAATTTTTGGATTTTGGGTCATGGAGGGGTATCTTGGTAATTTGGCCATTTTTGGAAATTTTGACAAATTTGGATGTATTCAAGATGTTTGAAATGGGTTTTGATCAATTTTGGGTATTTTGGCAAAATTTGGGAATATTAGCCAAATTTGGGTCCCAAGGGCAGTTAGGTAATTTGGAGGTGCCTAGGGGCAAAAGACCAAGTTAGGCATTTCACATAGAATTGGATAAATATCTATTCTAAATGAACCATGGATTAATGCATTGTGAATATATGGTGTATCCTAGTCCCAAGTCACCACCCAAGGTCGACCCTAAAGCCAAGTAATCCTATAGGGATTCTTCTTGAATTCTTTTATGATAATCTTTACCTACTAAATGCTAGAGGTTAAGATCAATATGTGGAATTTCAAGTTGAGAAAATAGGAGTTTTTGAATTTCTAATGGTGGGGTACCTTTTCTAGTTTTCTAAGACTAGTCAATAGGAAAGTCCTATGGCTAGACCCGGGCTACCAAAGAAGTTTCTAGACCTCAACCAAAAGTGAGGTCAACATCTTTCTGCATCTGAACACCACAGGGAATCTGAGGGTGACAACGTGGCAAATGGTGGCTCATTTAGTATTCAGCTTGAATATCTGTATATTAAGATGCCCTCTTCTTTCATTTTCCTTATTTTTTTTATGTTTGGACAAAAAGTGATAGATACAAGGATTTTGTAACAATCATTTATATAAATGAAATATGATTTTTTGGTCATTTTTTGCTTGTGATTTTTGTGTTCGACCACACTTTTTTTTTCTTACCTTTCCATCTTTTGTATGATTTGCTTGTCTTTCTTACTTAGGCAAATTTAAGTTTTGAGATTTTATTCAAGTTTTAAAAATATTCTCAGTACTTAATTTATGACCGCGCATCGAGACGCTTTGTGTAGATTTTTTAATATGACCTTCTGTCGGAACACATTTTGGGTCGTCGTTAATGCAACCAAGTGTCGAAACGCTTTTGAGCCATCTTTAATGTGACCAAGCGTTGGAATACTTTTGGGTTGCAAAACCCTTTCAAGCCTTCTTTAATGAGTGATCTTTTAGATTAATGGGTTCATTATTTCTCCTTATGTATTTAATAAAGTGGGTTGAGTTTTTTTTTTTTTGAACATAATTAATGTTTATTAAGTTGTTTCATGACTTAAGGGCATTTGTGTAATTATCAATTTTATCACTCAATTTGTTAATTTTATTAATTAATTACATTTTGGATTCATTAAGCCCTAATGTAAAATTTTGCTTTGTTTTAATTAAGTTTGTAGACAAAAGGGCTAATCTTCAAGGAATTTTAAATTACAAATTTAACCCTCTATAGATATTGGCAGTTATTAAATTTTAAAGGTGGGAATTAGCATTTTAATTGCCCATTTTAATGATTTAATTTTCTTTTCTATTTCCCACCGTGTTTACATTTTTCTGATTTCTATATTTATTTTTATATTTATTTCCTTAAATAAATGACATGTTAGGAAATTGGGATTTTTCAGCTTAAAGATGACCTTTGTCATTAGAAAAAATAGGGAATACCCTCAAAGATACAAAAAAGCAATGTGTTGAAATTTCATGATTGTTTCATACATATTTTAAATTTGTTAATTTTATAAATGTTTGAGAGTTTTAATTTATTTTAAAATTAATTATAAACTAAATAATTTCTATTTTATTTTTATTAAATTGTCTGTTGTTCAATGAATATTTTGATTTTTATTTCATATTTTTTATTTATATTTATTAAGTTATGAATTTTTTAAGTTCTATTTGTATTTTTTAGCATTTATTAAATTTAGAAAATCTGAATTTCTCACTTAAACACGTTGACGCCAACTCAGCCTTGTGCGCATCTAAGCCTTCACACGACACACTTCTATTTGCTGGCAAATGATCGCGTCATCACCACACTAAATTCCGTTGTTTCTTCCTGATTACCAACACACTGTAGGAGTTAATCTCAACCATTCATTGTATACAACATGAATCAAATGACTTTCTGTCATTGTCCCTAATGAGCCATGAAGTGTCCACTGCATGCTGTCCATCCTTAAGATCTCAAGCTGGGATGCATGAAACCTGATACATAAAAAATATATGCAAATTTAGTCCCATATTTTATACTAATTTTTGGATATTGCACTTTAAAAGAATGTATTTTTCATGTTTTATTGCAAGTTGTTGATTTTTAGGACTCGAAGCAAAAATAAAGCAAAAAGAATGGAATTTGAAGTCAAAATAGAGTTTTTGAAGAATTGTTCAGCATCGACGGCGCCAGACTGGGCGCCGACGATGTCGTTTGATAGAGAGCACAGATTTTATTCACGGACCACTGGTGCCGACAACGCCAGTGTCGGTGCAAGCCCTATTTCTAGATGATTCGATGAATTTGGACGTTTTTTGAAGAGTTTTTGGATGCACCTATTGGAAACCCGACCGTAGGCTCTATTTAGAATCAAAATTGATCAGAAAAGTCCCCCCTTCGTGCCACTTCACACCCTTCAACCGTTTTCCACTCTCGTCCATGCTATTCCACATTCCATTTAGCCACTTAGAGTCCATTAGTCATTTAATTTCTTTATATTTTTGAGTTTTTGTGGTGAGTTTTTGAGTTTTTTCTTTATATTTTTGAGTTTTTGTGGTGAGTTTAAGTGTGAATTCTTCTATAAGAGTGTTGGAGAGAGAGAGAAGTTAGAGAAATCTTCTTCCTACATTTCCTAAGAGAGACTACAAGGGATTTGCTTTGAGAAAGAGTTTCGGATAAGTGTAGTTTATTCATTCTTATTGTATGAACTTTATTTTATATATAAAATTTGTGTTTTGTTGTATCTTTCTCATTAAATCTGACTAGTTTCCTTTATTTTTCTCTCTACTATGAGATATGGTGAAATGAAGAGATAATTTGGATGTGTCAATGTTATAATATAAAATAAATTGTGATAGTTTTTCAAATCCATTCTTAATTTACTCTTTGATTTGGCCAATTGAATTGTTAAAATAAGTTGTGAAATATATGATCCGAGAAATGAACTATGTGTTCTATAATAGAGTGAGAATCACATTTAATTCCATGAAGGAGTATTTCGTTCATGGAATTAAGTCCAATTAAATAGGGAAATATACATTGTTGGGTGTAGAATTGAAGTTTTTTAGGGTGACAAAATAAAATCCCCAATTAGATTTTAGTGTTTAAGAACTAAAGCGAGAGTTAACCTTCAGGGGAAGGGAAGTGAGAGCTTTGGAGTGAGAGTCAGTATCCTCCTAGCCTAGCCACGAATTTAGAGACTAAACCTGAGATTAACCAATGATTTTCTATAACATTGAATCATGGTAGAGAATTAAAATTGCTTCTATTTGGCACAATACAAATTTAAACCAATTATCTCATCTTATATCATCAAAAAATCATTGTAGGGAGAAAGATGATTTTGCATATTAGAAAACTTCATCACATAAACATAGTTTATTAGTTACTGTTTTAAACTTTGCATTTAATTTTTGCTAGTAGTTTTTTGCAAACTTTGCATTTAATTTTTGCTAGTAGTTAATAATTTAGTTCTGATAGTATCTCAAACATTCGAAATGAGTGACAGTAATTTTATTTTATCTCTGTGAATTTCCTAGTTAATTTATCATTTCAAATTTAAACCTTCCTCGTGGGATTGATATTTGGGACTTAAATACAAAGTCTTATATTACTTGATAACGATACATATACTTCATATACTGTAGAATCCCAACATTAAATGCTTAATGTTATTATTCATAAAATACAACATCAAATTTTTGGCACCGTTGTAAAGCGGAGCTAAATTTCTAAAATTTACACAACTATAATTTTCGGGATCAAAACCCCTTTGTGTTTTACCCTAAAACTAGATATAAGCCTAATGCTCATATTCATATGACTAAGTGGGTAAGAATTGTTCATTAGTTTATGATCCCTACACAATCTATGTATGCTAAGTGTGCAATTACTTCAATTTCAATTTCAAACAATGGCGCCAAAAACTTGACTCCCACTGCCCGTATGTGCTTTCACCCTTAATTCTTGACTGAGTGTTATTTAACAAATAATTCTCGTTTTACTCCGCAATTCAATTTTACACACTAGGGATACTATGAAAGTGCATGTATCATTTCAAGTAATATATGACTTTATCTTAGTCACCAAGTATTGATCCCACGGGGAAGGAAAATTTTTTTTTAGCAACTTAGTAAAGCTCTACTTAAATCGACAACATGGGCCTCTCGCCTTGAGAATCCACTAACTGGTAAGATCCTCCTAAATAGACCTTCTCTACCACGAATAATCCCTCCCAAGTCGGCTCAACTTTTCTACCTATCTTGCAGTTTACAATGATAGGTATCCTTAGAACAAGTACGATGTCACTGATACACCTAAAATATTTAGATTTTTTATACATATTTTTATAACTATTTTTGAGATATTGCTTATTAATGAAAGGTATTTGTGTATTTTTCTTTCAGGTACATCAAATAGATGAAAAATAGTAACAGGAGTGAAAAAGGGTCAAATTTGGAGCAAAAATAAAGAATGTGCATGATACACCAAAAATATATGCATTTTTAGACTCATATTTTATACCAATTTTTAGTGATATTGCACTTTAATGAAAGATATTTTCTATGTTCTATTGCAGGTTGTTGATTTTAAGGACTTGCAGCAAAAATGAAGCAAAAAGGATGAAATTTGAAGCAAAAATGGAGAAATTCAAAATTTGTTCAGCGCTGACGGCGCCAGACTGGGCGCCGATGGCTCCGTTTGACAGAAACTTTGGATTTAATTATGGATCTCTAGCGCTGACGACACCACAATTGGTGCCGACTACGACAGTGTCGGTGGAAACCCTATTTCTCAAAGATTCGACAAATTTGGACTCTTTTTGAAGAGCTTTTGGATACCTCTAGATCTTTAAGTTTTCAGGAAGCTTTTTCTAAATTATAGCACTACACTCTTCACTGAGTGCAACAATCTCATTATCCGCAAATTTTCTTTTCTTATTAAGTATATCCTTCATAAACTTTAATAGCTTGACATTTGTTCCAGGGCTTCAACAAATAGAATGTTTATTATCAATTTCCTCAATCTTTCCAAAAATTTTGAAAATTGGTTATCTTTATTTTTCTGCTTCAATCTTTAAGGAAATGGATGTGGTGACCTTTCTATAATAATTTTCATTTATTTGATAGGAGATTCTGACTCATAATGAAAATATTCACCAGATTTTTCATTTTCCACTCCTTCTTTTTCAACTTCAACTTTCACTTCTTTTTGAAATTTTATTTCCAATTCTTTTCCACTTCTCAGTTGAATGACCTTAATTTTCTCTTTGTTTCGATGTTTAAGATTTAATTCACTATTACTAGGCAATGTTCCTGGAGGTCTATTGCTAAGTGTAGTAGCAATACATCCCAACTGATTTTTCATGTTTCTAATTGCAGTCCCTTGACTTTGTAATTAACTTCCCATTTGTAATATTAATTCTTCCATTGATAATTTCTTCTCCTTACTCTGTAAATTAATTTTAAAACATGGAGGGTAATAAGGTTTATAAGTTGGATTTTCTTGGTTGTTGGAGTTTCCCAATGGGTTTGCAGCATTGTTCCCCATTGCGGGTTTGCGACATAAGGTTATTGTTACTCCAACTGAAATTGGGATAATTTTTCTAGCCAGGATTATAATAATTGGAATAAGGATTGTTAGAACTATTATTTATTGCATTTAAAGTCTCATAAGAAGATTGAGATTTGATCATTTGTCACAATGAGTTTTCCTCAAGAACAGGTGGTGTCTAAGAATAATTCATTTTATATTGATTTATCTTCTTCAATATAATAGCTATTTGGGCAGCCAATATAGATATTGCATCATAATCATGAATATTAATTATTCTTTTTTAATTTATCCTTTTAAAGTGCCATTAAAAATTATTAGTAGTCGTCTCTTCAATTAACGAATATGCTTCATCGAATGGTTTTGACATTAATGATCCACCAGCAATAGTGTCAATTATTAATCTAAGAGATCCAACCAATCCATTATAAAAATTTTTAATTATTAATCAGTCTGGTAATGGATGGTGTTGACACTTCCTAAGGAGATCTTTAAATCTTTCCCAAGCTTCATAAATTGATTTACCTCCATACCCCTCCATACTGACAAAAAGATGCAATATAATTTTTAAGCTTAGCAATTTTATATGGTGGGAAATATTTAGATAAAAATTTGTGTGATAAGTCTCCCCAAGTTCTGATAGATTCAGGTGCTAACGAGTTTGACCACACCTTAGCTTTATCACTTAATGAAAAAGAAAAAAGTATAAGTCTGACGACATCATTCACACTCCATCATATTTAAATGTAGCACACAATTCTAGAAAACTAGCAAGGTGTGAGTTAAGATATTCAGTTGGTGTTCCCCAAACTGATTATTTTGTATCATTTGGATAATAACAGGTTTAAACTCAAATGAATTGGCAGTTACAGCAGGATTTTGTATACTCAAATGAATTTCATATGTTGCTGGATTAGCATAATCTCTTAAAGGTCTCTGATGATGTTCATTTTCATTTCCAGAATTATTTAAATTGCAAGCCATTTTGCTAAAATTATCTATTCTTTTTGTTGTTTTTAAAGTTTTCTAATAGTTCTTTTTAACTCTGAATCATAAGGTACTAAATTTCCAGATCTTAAACTACGCCTAAACAAACACAATAAGCAATTAATATAAGCAAACAAACTAAAATATGAAAATATTTAAATTAAACTACAATAAGTTTTTCAGTTCAAATAAAACATTTTAAGTTATAAAGTAATTTATCGTTACTTCCCGGTGACGACGCTAAAAACTTGATGTGTGGTTTGTTGTGTGTTACTTTTGTAAATAGTTTTCAATATTACAAAACACACACGACAACACTAATAATAAATATAAAATTCAATCCCAATAAAAATAACTTTAGTAAAAATAATTTTATCTTTTAAAATCTTTAAACTGTCAAACCCATAAGCAAATCCTTAGAATCATGACATTTTATTTTCCTATTTATTTGCACTCAACCACATGAATTACATTCTCACCCAAGAAATTGAATGTAACTCTCACCATGTTGTAGGAATCATAGCTCTTTCAGATCTTATGTTTCTCAACACATTTTAACATTTCAATTGACTAGATCGAAAAGTAAATGAAGATCGGAATTTGAATCATCACAAACTATCGACATTTAAACCGTATAAAACAAAATCAATTCTTCTCAAGAGTAGGGAGAAGAATAAGGAAGACTACTCAGAATTTATGAGAAAGAAACAAAAAAACTTAGATTTCATATATAAGAACAAGTTTACAAAACAAAGAAATAAAAGACACAACTTTTCTCACACTCCTTCCCAAACAAATCCTTATAAGTTTTCCTTAAGCACTTTCTCTCTTTACAAATACTCTCAATTCTCTCTTAGAAATGTAATGAAGAAGAAATCTCTCACTTTCCGTCTCCTCTTGTCTCCTCTTACAACCCTAGAAACCCTAGAAGAAAATCTCCAAGTCCCTCATTCTATCTCACGCCCACTCTTCTTCTCTCTCATACCACTCTCTTTCTTTTTAATTAGGGGCTGCCTCCTTTCAAAAAGAATTCAAAATTTCCTCCTAAATTCTCTCCAAAAGTTACACCTTTTGAATCCTAAAAGACATTTCCATTCATTTAAGAGACATATCCCTTCATTAAAAAGCCTTCCAAAGTGTCCAGATGCATTGAATAACTCCATGGGGCATTTAAAACATTTGGTGCCTTCGAAATCTGCTCAAAATTTGTCCCGAACCGCATTAATCCACCAGGTGTCATCTCTTGCGCTTATGGCACCTCAGGCACCAAGTTACTTAAATCCACGATGTTTTGGCTTATGGCGCTGCTTCTCTGTATAATGGCGCCTCCGACGCCAGTTCTTGCACCTCTGGCACTAGCTCTCTGTAAGTTGGCGCCTTAGGTACCATAATCACAAAGTTCTCTATTTTATATCCAAATTTTCTACTTTTTGCTATTTTTTCTCGAAATATCTAAAATTGATATATCTGCAACAAAAACTTAAAGATATTATTCTTAAAAGTGCAATATCACAAAAAATAAACATAAAATGTATACTTAAACTATCACATTTATTTGATGTATCACCTAACACGCCTAAAAATTACTCACTTTTTTATATTCATTTTATGTATATTTTTTATAATATTGCACTTTAATGAAAGATATTTTGTTTGTTTTTTATTTCAGGACAAAAGATGGAGCTTTGGAGAAAATGGAGCAAAAATGATGCAATTTGGAGTCAAATCGAGCAAGGAAGAAAAATATGATCCGACGCATTTTGTTGGAGCAAAATTTGAACGATATATATATTGACGCCTAAGGGATCGAAACGACGCCTAGACGCTAGAAACGGTTTCGGAAAATTTTTGCTCGATTTTTGGAGTTAAAAGTTGGTTTTTGTCACTTGGGAAGGCACTTTTGGCTTTTCAAACTCTTGGAACTTCCAATAAAGTCCAGAGGTCATAGATAAGAGTATGAATGTAGATTTATACCTTTTTTGAAGAGATTGGTGACTGATATTGAGAGATATCTGAAAGGAATTGCAGGAACTTTGTGTGCATCAACATGAGACTTTCTTGGATGGATTTTCATCTTTCTTTTAGAAGAAAAAACTAAGTTTTGTGTTCTTCATTATCTTTAATTGTTGTAAACACTTTTCTAGTGAATTTACTTTGATTTAAACGAAGTTTTTTATTGTGTTTTCTCCAGTCTTAGTGAGTAGTTTTCCTTGCTCTTTTTTACTTATGTTGATATTTAATCATGTATGGGGTTAGAATGTTGTGAGGATTTCTTTTACCAAAATTTATGATGGTATTTTCACCGATTTTTAATTTATTTTACAAACTGATCACTTGTAATGTTAAAATCTATTGTGAAACAAAATGACCCGGGAGGGTTATGATTTCACCAACTAGTGAGCACCACACTGAACCTAAGATGGAGCTGTTGCAACTTTCAAGTGGGGAGCAAACAGATAGAGAGATAAGTTTTGATGGGCATAGAATTTGTGTTCTCTAAGGTGACATGCTAGATCCTTTACCAATTTAATCTAATGTTGGAACTAAGGGTCATTGGTAGGTTCTATAGAAAGGGCATAATGGGTAATCTAGAAGTGAGAGGTTAGATTCTACTTAACACTACCACACAAGTTAAAACTAACTTTAGATTGGCCAATATTCTTTATGCTCAGAAGGGGGTAAAGAATAGAAATGCTCATATTTGTCACAAAACTACATTTTTATGCATTCAATTCCTACTCTGATTATGATCTCATTGTAAGGGGAAAGGAGTTTTGATTATATAAGAACTTTCCAAAATGTATCCAGTCTCCTTGGATTTGGTTTTTAGTCAATTTAGTTAACTTTACTTTATAGTAAATTAGTAAATTTAGGAAAATCAAACTTTTGAAAATTCCAAACTAAGACCTGATAGTAGTAGACTAGAATTAGCCTAAGGGATTTCTTATCCCGCTTCTCTGTGGCGAGATAAAAAATCCCTTAGGCCAAGAAATTCTATATTACTTGAATCGATACTTATACTTGCATAGTATTTGAGATATTCATGACAACTTTAAGCTTTTAGCCATCTTTTGGAAGTTAAATTACTGCGTAATTTTGAGTCGGATCATAGCCCATTGAACATTCTGTGGGTCTACTCCCTCAGTATGGTGAAGAATAATAACACTTCAACGTGTCGATAATCCTCAATAGATAGATGGTTGATTCAAATGATGTTAAATGGTCGACTGGATGATTCTGACCCTTATAGAACTCCAACTATAAGATTTTGAACTACTTTGAGGGCTCAACATAAAAAATCTGCTGAGAGAACACATTCTCAGGTTAATCAGTCACCTCAGAACACCCAAATCACTATTTATCAAATAGGGCAACATTGTCTCGGTACTGAGAATATCCTATTATTTCTCAGCCTTGAGTTACAATTCATTAGTTGTGAGCCGGTGTTTCCTCCTCCCTGCCTCGAGCTACTGCTTCTTGTATGACTTTCATCATTTGACTTATCATTTGTTCCTTCAACTCTTGTATTTATTGCTGCACAAACTCGTTAGTGCACTCTATGTTTGTAGGGTCTCTTAAGTGTGATTTTTCTCCTTCCAGTGCCCCTCTTTATGTTGTTGGTATGATCCACACTCACAACACTTTTCAGGATGTTGAATCTGACTTTGCCTTGTGAATCACACCCAAGGAATGAAGCATAAGATAAAGAGAGAGAGAGAAGAGTGCACAATAATGAATAGTAAAATGAGGGGATTGTGCAACACTTTATTCATTGAATGATCTCCTATTTATAAGCAAAAGGGGTATAATATGTAAAGTTACATTTATGCCCCAACTTAAATGGGAGCTATACAGGTTATTCTAGATATTTAGCTGTTGTGAGAACATGACTTTGCTGCTCTTAGGCTCAATTGATTGGGTTTTGTAGGACTTTAATGATCTTTGTTGGTCAACTCATTTGGGTAGATGCTTACAACCGGCATGTTTTCTATTGCCAGAGGTCGATGGGACTAATCTAATCGGCTAAGTCTTACCGATCGGTTGACATGGTTTGACTGTCAGCCCTTTATCTGTGCTGAAGGACTCCTCTCACAGATTGAAGCTAGACTGACGAGCAGAGATTGAATCACCGTAATCCGTTAGGTAGCTTGTCTTTATATGAGATATTCTATGGGATGGCTGTCGACCGTCCTCAATATTGTCATAGGATTTTAGGGATTGGTTCCTTCCTTGGGTTCGGCTGCATCGAGTTTTTAGGTTCGAATGATCATTTGTCTTGTGTCTGGGTGAGCCGTTTCGTGTCACATAACATTTTCTTCCGTTGGCTTTGAGTTTGGTTCATCTGATCGGTCGTTTAGGCCCACTAGATCTTCTGTCGTTGGGGCCATCCTTTGATATCTTTTTTCTCCTTGATAGTTAGAACTCATCGTGATTCATGCTGAGATATTTTCTGTGGACAATTACATATAAAAAATATAAGAATTAAATGATAAGAAAATTTATATACGTACAAGATTGTTTAATTCTTGGTACGTATCAGTCAATTCTTATGTATTTATATCTCTAACACATAAACTTAACTTTTTACATATATACCTTATTTTCTAGCATGAAAAGTGTATTTCACCTTTTACCTTTTAAAAGTTAAAATTTGAATATTTTTGATGCGACGCAAAAGATTTTTGTGGTATGTGTATATATATATATATATA
>NW_018165805.1:107941-109130 GCF_001263595.1 Phalaenopsis equestris
ATATATATATATAAATTAAAATTTATAGATATGTAAATACTTGTGTAGCATGTATATAAATGCCCCTAAATAACCTTTTGTAATTTTTTCTTGATTTGATCGTCTACTACTGTGAAATAAAAGTTTTATGTGATCCAAACTATCTCCCGGACTATTTCGTCAAGGCTACAAGTACTGGTCCAAATTTTCTCCCGCACTATTTGTTGGTGCTTGCTATCTTCCATACGAGTTCTTATTCTGTGCGGACACCGCACGCAACTATGCGTGCGGTGTCCAATGGAAATATGACACCTGGAATAGTGGGCCCCACAACTTAAAAAATTAAATTGAGACATGTATACGGCGCGACCCGGCCCGAATCTGGCCCGAAACGTGTAAAAGTTAACTGAGCGCCTGAAAGAAACTTATTCCTCGAAAAACCAAACGACGCCCGAGCGAGGATCGCACAGAGGACCTTCATTCAATCTTTATTCAATCTTTTAGGGTTTTTGAATCAGATAAACTCAGGCTGTTAGATTTGTCGTTGGAAACCGAAGAGAGCCAGTGAGAATGGAGACGGAAGAGCCCGTGATAATGGAAACCGAAGAGGAATCGACAATGCAAGCCGAGAAACCCAAGAAAAAGGAAGGAAAAGAGCGAAAGAAGAAGGAAAGCGAAGAGGGTTCATCCAGGTAATTTTTATTTTAGTGTTTTTGAGTTCTACACACGTGCACACAATATTACCTTTAAAAATCATCATTAAACAGCAATAAAACTTGCTATTTAATTATAATACAAAAGCAACCACTATTTAACAACACCTTAAATCTCAACTCAGTATTACAGAAACAATGTTATGATAATAACAGAATACAACGAAGAAATGACCAGAATATAACCTTAATTCTACATCAAAATATAACCTTAATAATAATAATACCCGAATACAACTGAAAAACTTCTATAATATAACCTAAGCACTAATTCTGAGTAACACTAGAATATAACGTTATCCTAAATAATATTACCTGAGTATCACAGAGATAATACTATAATAATTACAGAATACAACGGAAAAACTACCAGAATATAACCTTAATACTACATTGGAATATAACCTTGATAATATTACCTGAATACAACAGAAATACTTCTATAATATAACCTAAGTACTAAACCTGTACAAAAAAATACAACAGCAGTACAACAG
>NW_018165805.1:116438-124027 GCF_001263595.1 Phalaenopsis equestris
AAACTAAAGGCATCGCTTGTTCTGATCCCTGATTTTGTCATCGATCTGAGCACTTGTGCACTGACATCACCCATTTTTCTGCTAGAACGCAATAGATGTTTGTCACCGTCTGCCGCCAAAGGATGGTTATGAGTTTCTATAAATTTTTTAACTGACCAGTTACCTTCTACATCGACGACATATCGGATCATGGCTGGACAACCAGTCCTCGTGTCCCCTCTTCTGTACTTCACCGACACATTGTTATTCAATTCTTTCTTGAAACCAGCCTTGCCACAAATGAAATCCTTTGTCTTAATCATTTTTGAATTAGGCCAAAAACCAACATGGTCCTTTCGCACAGTGAATCCAATATGATGTGCATATGCACAATAATTTTCGTAGGCTTCCTTCTCATTATGAACCACCGCGCGAAGCAAACTATCCGCATTTGGATCAATGCACATAGTCAAAGGCTCGGGGAGCTGCAACTTTCAAACATTCCACCATTAAATTAACAAAAGAACACTTCAACGTAACCAATTAGTAAATACAATCATGCTGGTACGAAATGATAAATCAATAACAACATAATACATAATACAATCATAATACCACAACAATAATACCATAATAACACAAAAGTATACTTCAAAAATAAAAATACAAAAATACTAGCATAATAAAACAATGATAACACCAAAATAGCACTTTAACATAACACTGTTTAAAACACTAATTAGATACAACAATAAATAACACCATCATATGTAATACAACCATAATACTACAGTAATAATACCATAATAACACACTCTCTCTTGAACGCCTATAATTCATCAATACTACCATAATACAACCACAATAACACTATAATAAACCCATGATAAAACCTAAATGAGACCCAAATAATATCAGAAAAAACAATATCAACCACAATAATACCAGAAATATAATACCATTACGACAACTTAAACATCGAGCCCAGCAATACTATCATTTGGAAGCCATTAATCGCAGCACACACAACATAAGAAAGAACTCTACCTGAGGAATACTTCCGGACGCAGCTAATGATCCAAGCTGATCACCATCATTCTCAGATTTCATCAATATTTCTTGGTCAAAAGAGAAATCCATTTAATGTGGGCTCGGCACAGAACAAGAACTCCGCCCTACTCGTCGAATGCTAACAGACGAGCTCTGCCCTACTCGTCGACTACTAACAGACGACGAAATAAAAAAAATCTACATCCATAAGCCACTTATTCCTATTTGGCGGGATCGAAAATGTCCAAATGCTAGATTTGGCGGGATTCCATAAGCACAAATATACGCTTTTTTCGGTTATTGGGCGGAGTTCGGGTCGGGTCACGCATTCTGCTTATTTCTCTTCACTGAGGGCCCACCATTACACGTGTTTATTTTTCATTTGCTACCGCATGCAGAGAACATGCGGTGGTGGGACCGAATAATTTTTCCTTCCATACAGAGCTTGCGGCAATTCCCCCGATGTCGCGTCGTGGGGCCAGGAGAAGGACGACTGCGGCGTTGCACTGGAAACTTCGCATGCTTTTTCAAATCCCTCGACGTCCCTTTTTTGGATTTTCTAGGGTTTCTCGGCAAGGCAGAAGCTTCTTGGCAAGTTAGTGCGTTGCACTGGAAACTGCTCATGAGCTCAGACTGAAGGCAAGTAAGTGCTTCTTGAAGGAAACAATTCTGTTTTCGGTTTTTGAAGAGGATTTCGAAATTAAGGGATTTTGCGTGCGTGCTGCTGTTATTTTGATTTTGTAAGAGGTAATGCAAGCGCTAAATGGTATCTATGAGCTGCGTATTAAGTTCTTGGTGTGTTATATAGTGCGGTGCTTCGGGTTGACGCAGTTGAATTTACGCAGAAAAAAAATTTCATTATTTTCCTTTGGAATGATTATTGTTTTACATTTTATTTCTGATATCTTACGGCTGTTGATTTGGGATTAAATATGAAGTTTATGCTGCGTTTCATTTGAATAATAGAAATCTGTTATCGTTTCATTTGCTTAATATTCTGATCTTTTCTCTTTTTGGTGATTTTATTAGTAATATAAAGTTGATTTTTGAGCTTGAGAAGCATAGCTGAAGGTTAGTTCACCGTTGCTGAGAATCTAGTCACAGTCTCTTGATATTGGGGTTTTTTGAAGGAAGGATAATGGAAAGGTCGCTGCTTGCCATCTTATTAGATGGTCAAGCTGCCCGAGGAGAATCTATTTTCAACACGATAAAGTTTGCAGTGCTGCCTATTGCGAAGGTTTTCACGATGTGCTCCATGGGTTTTCTCATGGCCTCCAAATATGTAAATATTCTTCCTGCAAATAGCCGAAAGATTCTCAATGGGGTAAGCGGAAGCAATTTGACCTTTATGGCTGTGGTTATTCTTTTGATTCCTATTCAGGACATTAATGTTAGGTGCTTAACTTATTGAGAAATGCGAGAGTTAACAACATATTCTCACGCTTAAAAAAGGACTTGTACTTATGCTTATCAATAAAGCTTATTTTTTCTTGATTTCCCTGTATTGATCTACCATTTTGTCATGCGTGTGCTATAAAAATTCTCTATTGTTTTAAAACGAGGAAGTCTGATTTGTAGAGCAAGTAGCTTTTATCATCTGTCATTTTCGTCTAATATATAACCTGTAAAATTTGCGAGGGACGTTTGGAATATTCTGATTTTCTAGTGATTTTGAAGTAGGAAAAGCAAAGTAATGGTTTTTAATATGTTTATTATTCAATCTAAGGTGATTATACGATGATGATTGGAAGCAGGACATTGTAGGAGGAAATCCAACTAAGAGAGGACCCTATTTTCTTAGATATTACATTATCTTGTGTAGTTAAGAGATATGTAGTCGTTTAGAATTTGATATGATTTATTGCATATTTGATGGAATCATGTTATATATTTACAGGATTTGCTCATGATATTATATTTCATGCTAAATATCAGCTGTTTTCTGTGGGCTTTCTTAAACTACATGATTCTCTTTTAATATGTTAATATAATTCCTAATCTTTTTTAGCTGGAATATGATTTTTGTCGAAGAAACCTCTTGTAGCAAGATATAATAATGTGTCTTCTTTGCATGTAGAACATCTGAATTAGTAAAGTTTTTATTTGATTTTTTGTGATTACATGATAGTACTCTAAATCCCTTCAGGCTCAACAACTATATGGATTATATGATTCTGCAACCATGTTTACTATGAAAATCCTCCATTTGGCCCGAATTTTGTCATTTATCCGCACGCTAATGCTTACAATTAAGTTTTTCTTACTTGGCAAAACTTGTAGATTGAGAATTGTTTAGGTTCCAAGGCAGCCAGGTTCCTAGGAAGCTTTTATCATCATTATGCCAAACTAAGCATCAGGATCTCTCATCACAACTTTAAGTTTTGCAAGAAATTTAGCAAGTCTTACAAGATCTAATTGTTACTGAATACGATAAGTATCAATGGGGTTATATTGTCAACCTAAGATTTGCATGTATTTGAGATATTCAGCACTTCGCAGATTTGCTAGATTCAATTCAAATAAGGCTAACAAATATACTTACATGATGCTGCAGCTCGTCTTCTCACTCCTACTTCCCTGTCTAATTTTTTCTCAACTTGGGCGAGCAATTACATTGCAGAAATTGCTAGATTGGTGAGAATTTCCTTCTTTCCCATTAAATTGTGTTTTGTGATTCCTTTTTCATGGTTTGCACCGGTTTGTGTTTGGGAGTGAGTAACCAAAGGGGTCAAATACACCATCAGTCAAATGTATTTTCAATCCAAGAGCTTAAGCCTATGAGTCAGAATCAGCTACTTAGTATTTCTATACAAAATCAATTTTAAAGTTTTCAGTGTGGGCTAAATCTAATACATTCATGGTCTTAAAACTCTCCCTTATATGAGAACTCTCCATGTTGGCTATTAATCCCTTCAAATGAAACTTTCTAACAATTTGAATCTTATGAACCAAGAGCTACTCAACCAGGTGGTGGTACCATGGAAGTCATCAGTTGCTAAATTTTATTCAGCCATAGTTGAAAAGCAGAACAATTTCTTACATAATTTTGAAATATTTGTAAAAAAAGTAAAAAATCATTTCTATCCAGCAACATGACTTGTGCATGTACATATTTCCTTGTGGTTTAAGTATGTGGAGGGTGAATTTGGAGAGAAGAATTTCTGGCGTACCTTAGTTTCTTTTGAGCTATTTCCGATTAATGTGCATCATGCTTGATACTTACGTTAGCAGTGCATTTTTTATAGTATTTCTTTTGACATATTATCCTGTTGGTGTTCCATTTTCTTATGGACTTATGGATTTACTTGTGTTTCCTTGTTTGATTTAGTATCATTATCTATCTAAGAAATGTGCCTAGCAATGGGGAAATTTATACTAAGAAAGTTGTTTGTTCAGGTGGTTTATTCCGGTCAACATTATCATGGGTACAATATCAGGTTCCTTGATTGGCCTCATTGTTGCATCAGTCATTAGACCTCCATATCCATATTTCAAGTTCACCATCATACTTATTGGTACAGGTAATATTCAAAACGCGAAGGAGCAGTTTATTTTCTTTTATTCTATTAGGCAGGATTTTCTGGTGCTTCAGAATCGTTCTAGTATTTTTTGACAAGTACTCTGGTGAATTTGGTTGGAATTCATCTTTTATCAAACTTGACTTCTGTATATATTTTTTCTCAGGCTTTACTTTGCATGCTGTGAACATGCCATATATAGACTAGCTTATTTAGCTTTTTATGATTTTATTTCAATTTTACTTTTATTCAGGTGAAGAGGTTTAAATGAAGAAATAAACTCAGCGAGTACTATGATAGATATTGACATCCCATTCGCATGATTTCCAAGAGGATATCACAGTTTAGTTCTTATATCAGTCTGAGAACCAGTTACCAGTTAAACAAACGAATTAAAGTTATTTATATGATGCACAAAAAGAATCCAAAACAAGTTGATGCATTCTTAATGGATAACTATTTGTCTATACAGATAATTCTTACTAAATTTAACTAAAAAATTTTAGAACAATCATATTGAGCAAGTAATTTGATAAAAATTTGATCAATAATAACAAAAAAAAAAAAAAAAATGCAGATCAGTATTGTTTTTAAATTCATTTTTTTATCAAAAAAAGGTAATGGGATCCATAGCTTAGTAGTTGGACGAGGTTTCTGGAAGAAGTTATAGATTCTAGTCACACCTATTACTTACTACTGCATTCAAAATCTATCTGCTTGAATCCTACTCATAAAAACTGCGAGACTATGGTGGAAAAGGGAATAGAAGAAGAGAGATTTTCAAGAGAGAAATTCAAACAAGTTCTATTGACCATAATTTGATGCGTAGAATATTATAGATATCTTTACATGCTCTTTTTGCCCTCTTATTCATTTGGTTTTGTGTGCTACAGGAAAAATATACAATACTAATACATAAATAAATACATGATTGGACAGTTGTTGTCTTGTGGTCTTATAATCAAGAAACTTGGGACTTGCCTGTGGACAACTGTTTGGATGAGTACTTCAGAGGCTTTTCTAGTTTAATAAATGCAGTCAAATAGACAAGAGTCACTTGATTGATTGGATGAAGTTGCCTGGACTCTTTTGTACTCTAGGCGCATGCCTTCTGAGGTGGGGTGAGTTTCTTTGCTTTTTTTGTCTTCTTTTGAGCCAGGTGAGTCCTTTGAGATGGATGAGTACATGGATTAGATATTTGGTTCCTCCATAGAGGTGTGTTTTGTCGTCATCTTGGAATGTATATTCCAAATGTATATTCTAGATGATATTTAGTTTTCTGATTCTCTTGATCTTAGTAGAGTTTTTATTGACTTTGTTGCTGTCAAACCTCATGTTTAGAAGGCGACACACCCCGACAACACATTACATGATGAAAGGAATTGAACATATTTTGTATTCTCAAAAAAAAAAAAAAAAGTATGAAAGTAATGACAGGAAAAAATAAGAAAAATTAAATTTTATTCCATAAATAAAAGTTCAACTGAAAGACAAGGAGATAACTAAAAGAAATCAAAATGAAAATAAGGAAACAACTATCCAGATCCAAATAGAAAAATACAATAACTAGTATGAAACTGAAAATACTAAAAACAAATTTATAGCTGGAAAGTATGCTTCAGTAAAGACGGTCTGATATATATCAACGAGCGAGTTTGATAAACCAAATTCAGTAAAGACATTTCTAAAAGACATTGAAATCGATAAGGTCAATACCAACTCTAGGTAACTCGACGATTTTCTATAGGGTCGTCACTCTGTGTGCCCGTCGGCCCAGCCGAAATCTATATTGTTTCAGGTTTAGGGTTTAGGGCTAGTACCTGTTTTTCCTCTTCATTCCCACCAACTTCCGCGAATGAACTTAGTTCATTATTAAGCTTATTGAAATATAAGAAGAATGATAAAGGATCATCTTCTTTATCTGGCTCAGGTAGCTCATTATCACCAGAATACGTTTCAACTTTACAGATTGTAGTGCATTCATCATCGATATCATCTTCATCGCCCCATCCAGTAGGTATAATTGGGGTGTTATCCACACGCATAGAATATTCCACAAGATAATCATATTTCCCGCTTGGATGTCCTAGTGGAGCAACTGTAGGATCACCATTTTGATATCTTTCCCATAAGGATTTTTGAGAATTTCTTGAATTAAACTTTTCATCTTCCTCAGAATCCCATGAAAAATCGTTTTCGAATGCCATATAAATAGCTTCATCCTCTGATCCTTCAATATCTTGCTTTGAGTATTCAGGAACTGGAGGTGGAGATATAGTTGTATAATCGGAAAAGGATAGACGAATGGAACCATCAATTCTCTGTCTAGTGACCAAACTTCGTGGGACTTGAACTCCAATGTTTTCTGAAGGTTTTAGATTCCAATCTAAACCTTTTAATTGAAGTATAGAATGTTTTTGTCCCGGTATTGCAATAACTCCATGAGTTGCCAAATAATCTGCAATCCCATTAACATTGTAACGAAAACCAGCATGACTGGTATTTGTAAGTCTTGCTACTAGAGCCCTGGTTATGAGAAGATTAGACTCTCCTCCTTGCCAGTCATCATACCCATGAGTTAACACGACAAGCTCTATATGATTAAGAAAATCATGTATTGATAGTAACATATCAGGAGTTATGTATACGAGCTGTGTACCTTTAGACAGATCAACTTCTATTGTTCCAATGATTGAAACATCGGATCTCCATCTAGTATCCCTGAGCACAATTAAAGCAGTTGTACCTGCATCTCGTCTATGCAGAGTATGAATTCGAATCATTATTAATCCAAGATGAATATGTTGCATGCCTTCTTGGATTAATTTCTGATATGATTCTTGCCTTATGAACGGCAGGTTTATTTGAATATTTTCAACAGCAAGTATTCTTTCCTCAGAATAATGTTGATACACTCTATGCCTCGTTGAAGACCATCCGTCTTCATATAAAGTTTCAGCAGGCACTAAATTGGCACGCTTTCTTTGTGAAATTTCTAATTGTTGCTCTGGATCTATTTGACTTTCCAGAGTCCTATTATAT
>NW_018165805.1:129917-144474 GCF_001263595.1 Phalaenopsis equestris
AATGATTGGAAGCTTTCATCAGCATCCACTGATTATAAATCAGCTTTAATAGCTACTGATTCTCTGGAGCCTCCTGCGTTAGGATTTGTCAATCCTTCAGACGCCAGACAAAATACTTCTTCTGCTTTAGTTGCTATAATAAAGCAGAATAATACACTATTGCAGTTATTATTAAGGGTTTCAGATAAGCTTATTACAATTGAAGACAAGATAAAGCAAATTCAACAGAAAGAACCTGAAAAATCTGTTGAAGACTCTATATCTGCTCTTCAAAAACAACTTGAAACTCTTTCTCTTGGAAGTCCATCTAAACCAGTTAAACCCTTTAGACCAAAAGGCCAGTTATTTGTTTTTCAAAATCCTAAAACTATATTCCTCAAGGAAAAACAAAAATCTACATGATGGCCTCCACATCTAGAAATAATTCTTTTCGTACAACTACCTCTCTTCTACCTGTTCCAAATGTACGAAACTCTGTTCCTACAAATACTTCCAATCTTGATGATCAAATCCGTGATTATCGTATGAGATCACGAATAGCATATGAAATCCAGAGAAGGTTGCCTCGAAAGAAATCATATAATAGAACTCTGGAAAGTCAAATAGATCCAGAGCAACAATTAGAAATTTCACAAAGAAAGCGTGCCAATTTAGTGCCTGCTGAAACTTTATATGAAGACGGATGGTCTTCAACGAGGCATAGAGTGTATCAACATTATTCTGAGGAAAGAATACTTGCTGTTGAAAATATTCAAATAAACCTGCCGTTCATAAGGCAAGAATCATATCAGAAATTAATCCAAGAAGGCATGCAACATATTCATCTTGGATTAATAATGATTCGAATTCATACTCTGCATAGACGAGATGCAGGTACAACTGCTTTAATTGTGCTCAGGGATACTAGATGGAGATCCGATGTTTCAATCATTGGAACAATAGAAGTTGATCTGTCTAAAGGTACACAGCTCGTATACATAACTCCTGATATGTTACTATCAATACATGATTTTCTTAATCATATAGAGCTTGTCGTGTTAACTCATGGGTATGATGACTGGCAAGGAGGAGAGTCTAATCTTCTCATAACCAGGGCTCTAGTAGCAAGACTTACAAATACCAGTCATGCTGGTTTTCGTTACAATGTTAATGGGATTGCAGATTATTTGGCAACTCATGGAGTTATTGCAATACCGGGACAAAAACATTCTATACTTCAATTAAAAGGTTTAGATTGGAATCTAAAACCTTCAGAAAACATTGGAGTTCAAGTCCCACGAAGTTTGGTCACTAGACAGAGAATTGATGGTTCCATTCGTCTCTCCTTTTCCGATTATACAACTATATCTCCACCTCCAGTTCCTGAATACTCAAAGCAAGATATTGAAGGATCAGAGGATGAAGCTATTTATATGGCATTCGAAAACGATTTTTCATGGGATTCTGAGGAAGATGAAAAGTTTAATTCAAGAAATTCTCAAAAATCCTTATGGGAAAGATATCAAAATGGTGATCCTACAGTTGCTCCTATTAATATAGCAGATGACCCCCAAAATATTGTATCTGCTATTAGGAGGGTCATCCTACTTGAGGATCCATATCAAGGCTCAACTGATGAACAAAACAGAGCTTATCTTGATTTAGAGAGATTAACATGTTCAGAGATAAAGAACATGTTTGATTATATGAATGACTACAAGGTGCTTGCAGCAAAATCTGGAAGAATGTATATAAGTCCAGAATTATCTGAAAAATTCTTTCGAAAAATGCCGCCAATCATTGGCAATGAAATTGAGGAGGCATTCAAAAAGAAATATCCTGGTAATTCAGTAGGTGTTATGCCAAGAATAAGATTTACTTATCAATATCTTTCAGATCTATGCAAAAGAGCTGCTGTACAAAGAGGAATAAAAGATCTGTCATTATGCAAGAAAATTCCAGTTCCAGGATTCTATAATCAACACAAGAGGTATGGCTTAAGAAAATCAAAAAATTACAAAGGAAAGCCGCATGATTCTCATGTGCGGGTAATCAAAAACAAAATAAGTCCAAATCCTCCAAGTGTAGGTGTTATATATGTGGCAATGAAGGACATTTTGCTAGAGAATGTAAGAGTAAAAAGGGTAATATGGTAAGAGCGGCTATTCTTAATAATCTAGATTTACCAGAAGATTATGATGTTCTTTCTGTAGATTTAAATGAAGAATCGTCAGACGCCATTTGCTCAATCTCTGAAGGAGAAGGAGTTAATACTCTTACCCATATTCGAAGCGCTCTTGAAAACTGTCCTGAAGAATTTGGATTAATGATGAAAGAGGATTATGGATGGAGATGTTCGATTAAATTAAATGAAGACCAGGAAAAATGTTCACATCATTGGGAACATAATAAAGCGGTAAAAAGTCAGTATTCTCGTTGCTCTTATTGTTTCATTATTACAAATGCTAACATGAGAATACATTGCATATTATGTAAGTTAACCGCTTGCCCACCCTGTGCTAAGTTTTATTTAACAATTATAGTTCAGAAAGAATTATCCTTACTGCAGTTCCAATCAAAGGATAATTTAATTCATGAACTAGTAAAATACACAGAATACCTGGTTGAGGAAAATAGGAGATTAAAGGAACAACTCCAGCAAGAAATTGAAAAACAATTAGCAACAGATTTACAAGAACTTTCTCAACAAGACAGGGGAAAGGAAATTGTAACATTTGAAGAAGAAGACTCGGCTGAAGAACAAGGAATGAAAGTATTCTCTGAAATACTAAAGGAACAAGTATTAAAGCCTCCAAAAAGAATTATCAACAGATTATTTAATCTGACAATTACTTTTGAAATTCCAGGTATTGACAGATTCAAATTAAAGGGAATACTTGACACTGGAGCAACATCTTGTTGTGCGAGTACAAAAGCCGTCCCAAAAGAGGTACTTGAAGAATTAAATTATGAAGTTACATTTAGTGGAGTTAATTCTATTACAACTTCTGCTAAAAAAATGAAGGATGGTAGAATGTACATAGCAGAACACAGCTTTAGAATACCATTAATTTACTGTCTTCCAATGGAAATTAATGATGGTATTCAAATTTTGATAGGATGTAACTTTATAAGAAGCATGCATGGAGGCATGCGAATAGAAGGGAATACAGTTACATTCTATAAAGATATTACACATGTTGATACTACGGTTGATGTTGAAATAGCAGCTAAACAGATCACAGAATTGGAAATTGATTATGATCTTTATAATGAATTACAGCCTGAATCACTTTATTCAAATATAATGTCTAACAATGAAAATTCATTTGTTAGAAGATTCAGAGCTTTGTTTAACAGGCTTCAAGAAAATGGTTATATTGGAGAAAATCCTCAGAAACATTGGCTCAAAAACAAGGTAACATGTAAAATTGATATTATCAATCCTGATCTTACGATACAGGATAAACCCCTTAAACATGTTACTCCAGCTATGCAAGAACAATTCCGAAAACATATTGATGCTCTACTACAGTTAAAGGTTATCAGACCAAGTAAAAGTAGGCACAGGACGATGGCAATAATCGTCAACTCTGGAACATCTATTGATCCAAAAACTGGAAAGGAAACACGAGGAAAGGAGAGACTTGTATTCAATTATAGGTCTTTAAATGATAACACTCATAAGGATCAATATTCATTACCTGGTATTAATACATTGCTAAAAAGGTTTAGCAACAGTCAAATTTATTCAAAATTTGATTTAAAAAGCGGATTTCATCAAGTTGCTATGCATCCTGAATCTATTGAATGGACAGCATTCATCTCACCTACAGGGTTATATGAATGGCTAGTGATGCCATTCGGATTAAAAAATGCACCAGCAGTTTTTCAGAGAAAAATGGATTTTTGCTTTAATAAATGTTCTAACTTTCTTGCTGTTTATATTGATGACATAATTATTTTCAGCAAAAATGAGTCAGAGCATAAAGAGCATCTAGAAAAATTCCTTGCAATAGTAGAAGCAGAAGGACTGGTGCTATCTCCAACAAAAATGAAAATAGCAGTCAATGAAATTGAATTTTTGGGAGCTGTCATTGGACGACGAAGGATAAAACTCCAACCACATATTATTAGGAAAATAGCCAATTTTCCTAATGAAAAATTAAAGGAAAAACAGGGAATGAGGTCATGGCTTGGAATTCTTAATTACGCCCGAAGTTATATCCCAAATTTGGGAACTCTTCTCGGACCGTTGTATCAGAAGACGTCTCCTCATGGAGATAAGAGATTAAAGGATCATGACTGGGAGCTTATTAGAAAAATCAAAGAGTTAGTACAAAA
This sequence comes from Phalaenopsis equestris, assembly GCF_001263595.1. NCBI lineage: Eukaryota > Viridiplantae > Streptophyta > Magnoliopsida > Asparagales > Orchidaceae > Phalaenopsis > Phalaenopsis equestris. Next base: position 134,241 of record NW_018165805.1, read on the forward strand.
ATTGCCTGATTTAGAAATTCCTCCTGAAAATGCTTATATTATTCTTGAAACGGATGGGTGCATGGAAGGATGGGGAGGAATATGTAAATGGAAGATGGCTAAAAATGATCCCAGATCTTCTGAAAGAATATGTGCGTATGCAAGTGGAAAATTCTCAACGATAAAATCTACTATCGATGCAGAAATTCATGCTTGTATGGAAAGTCTAAACTCTTTAAAAATTCACTATCTTGATAAATCAGAGATAATTCTGCGAACAGATTGCCAAGCTATAATATCTTTTTATAATAAGACAGCTCAGAATAAACCATCTAGGGTCAGATGGCTTGCTTTCACTGATTTCATCAACGGATTGGGGATCGTTGTTCACTTTGAACATATAGACGGAAAGAACAATGTTCTTGCCGACTCATTATCTCGACTAACATATCTTTTAATTACAGGACAAGAGGAGATTGCTAAATCTTTATTTACAGGAAAAGAATGGACGCACGAAGCTCAAATTCCAAAGGGAAGAATCCCGCTCGAGAAGATGAATACTCAGAAATCGGATCAAATACTTATCAGTGGACAAGAAAAGGGATACAAGATCGTCGGTGGAATCACAACATTCCTGACAAACGCCTTGAACAACAAGAACTACGACACGAATGGATGCAGCAGCAGAAAAATAGGAGAAAGGAGTTCAATCGAAGTCAGCCTAGGTCTTTTGATATCCCAAATATTCCCAAAGATGCCAGTGACCTTCACTGGGAATTATTATGGGAAACTTTCGACTTCCCAATATCAGCAGATGCTCATGACAAACTCAGAGGAGCTGCCAGAAGGATTGAATCAGAACAAGCCAACAAAGTGCTTGAAGAACTTCGTGTTCTTCAAAGGATATATGAAAATAAAGTTGCTTACTGCAAGAGCAACTCTAGCAAGGACAATGCATGGAGTGACATTCTCCCGGATGTCAAAACGATGGACAACCGTCTCAGCAGCCTCATCAGTGTCACCGCACAAGTTGTGTATCAAGCCCTGGAAAAAGGAGTTTAATTTCCAGGGTGTATATTCGATAAAGTCTTTTCTCGTGTATATATGTGTTTTCGTATGTATTAAGTATTTTAAGTCAGCATCATGCGGAGCTGTAGTGGGCCCGCAATAAGTTTATTCTGTCGGCCACGTAGCCACTATGTGTGTGAGTGGGTACGGATAAAGGTGATACACCACCTTTCCGCCCATGGTTTTTACCTTTCCGGCCCGTGGTTTTGGTTAGTGGATTCCATCCTTTTCTGGGATGAAATCTCAGCCATCCACGTATTTTGGGAAATTATTCCCACTACTCTGGCCACGTTATCCTGTCGGTTTGGCTGTAATGTTTATCTTTGCCCATTAACATAAGAAGACACCTGAAAGCTTAGAAAAAGTACAAAGTGGAAGTGGCAAGGGGCATAACTGATAATCATGCACATAATGACAAATTAGAAAGATTTGAAAAATATTGTGTTCTCCTGCAAAGTCTTGGAGGAAGAGTCAAACAATATGAAACTTTACCGACTTTCTTGATCACCTCGAAAGGACCAATAAAACATGGCTGAAGCTTTCCAGTATGGCCAAATTGTGTAACTCAGTGCATAGGTGAAACCTTCAGAATAACGTGATCTCCGATATTGAATTCAATCTCTCCGTGCTTTGGATCAAATTACTTCTGATAATACTTGACTGCACGTATTCAATCTCGAATCAAACGAACCTTCTCGGTAGCTTTGATCCAACTGATCTCAAACTAACAAAAGGGGGATCTGCACTTTCTGCCATAAAGTGCTTCGTATGGGGCTGTGATGATACTAGTTTGGAAGCTATTATCATAAACAAACTCTACAAACGAAATATAGTCTTTCTTGCTACCTCCAAAGTCCAAAATGCAAGCTCTCAGCAAGTGTTTTAAGGTTTGAATGGTGCGCTCCATCCATATGTCTGAGGATAAAAAATAGCACTGATGTTCAATCTCGTGCCCATAGCTTCTTGCACCTGTTTTCATAGTTTAGAAGGAAATCTTCCATCTCAATCTGAAATAATGACAGTGGAATTCAATTAAGTCGAACAATATTATTTATGTACATCTTGGTTAATTTATTCAATAAATAGGTCTGCTTAATTGGTAGGAAATGAGCTATTTTAGTTAGTCTATCAACCACAACCTAAATAGCATTATGCCCTTGCTTTGATCTTAGTAAGTCAACCATGAAGTCCTTGAAAATCTCCTCTTATTTCTACTCTAGAATGAGAACGGGCAGCAATAACCACCAGATCTCTTATGTTCGGCCTTAACCATCTGACAAGTAAACACTTAGCTACGAACTCAACTACGAACTCAAGTACAACGATTTTTATATCAGACCATCAGTATAGCTTCTTAAGATCTTGATACACCTTAGTACTTTCCAGACGAGTAGAACATACAGTAGAATATGTCTCATGGAGTATCTTCTATCGAAGTCTTTCATGAACTGGAACACACAGTCGATTCTGAAATCTCAAAATGTCATCTTGATTGATACTAAACTCGGGCTTCGATCCATGCTTTGTTTGCTCTCTATGTTATAGCAAGTCGATATCCTTCATTTGAGCTGCACTAACACGGTTCACACACATAGGATGAATTAACATCACTAAAAATTCATAGTGCCCACATCAAGACCGAAAAACAGTCTTTGAAACGTCTTCATTTTTTATCTTTAACTGATGGTATCCCAATCAGAGGTCAATCTTGGAAAACACATAAGAACCTTGTAGTTGATCGAATAAATTATATATATGAGGTAGTGGGTATTTATTCTTTACAGTCATCTTATTCAACTCTCCATATTTAATAAATAACCGCATGCTTCCGTCTTTATTTTTCACGAACATAACTGGTGCTCCTTAAGGTGAAACATTGGGCCAGATGAATCATTTATCAAGTAACTCCTGTAACTGGAGCTTGAGCTCTTGGAGTTCTATATTGTTCATCCGCTATGGTGCTTTAGAAATTGGAGTGGGTCCCCTGAAGTAGGTCTATGATAAACTCGTTCTCACGATCCTGTGGTAAGTTAGACAAATTTTCAAGAAAGAAATCAGCAAATTCTCGAACCACTGGGACGTTTTGTAAGCTAATACTGGATTTCTTGGAATCAGTCACATGAGCTAGCTAGCTAGTACAACCATGGGAGATCAATTTATGAACCTTAATTGCTGAAATTAGACAGGAAGTAGCTCCTTGCAGCAAAATGGAACTGAGCCAGGCATGCAGAAATTCATCCGTCTCTTACGATAATCTATAAGTGCATGATATGTAAATAGCCAGTATATAGTCAAAATTACATCGAACTCTGCTGGTGAGAATACTATGAGAATAATAAGCATATGCATGTCATTGATTACAATGTCACAATCCTGAACACAATATGTAAAGATCACACAGGTGAGCCTGATGACATAATGTTTGATAGATGTGATTGTAATGAAAAAATCAATGCACTTGAAGCAAGTTTGTTTGAAACGAATGAATGAGTTGCTCTAGAATTAAATAATACTCTTGTTGGTTTTTTATAAGATCAAAGCAAGCTTTTTCCCGTGTCATAACAAATGTTTGCAGTGGAATCGCCTGTCTGGGCTGCTCCAGAGCTTGAGATTGCTGGGACTAGTATTGCACCATCGAGGGGTGTTAACACGTCAATGACAGCTGCTGGGATTGCTGGTACTGCCAGTATTGTTGTGTAGGAGGACAGGACTTGTATGGTTGAGACGCCACCCTTTGTTGCGGTTATTGTTGAGGCTAACAATAATTATGCTTGCTTGACTTTTAACCTGATGCTTCTGAAGTTATCATTTATTTGACTTATGCCACTTATTCTTGTGATGAGATTTAAAATTATTTTTTTGGGTATTTGTCACTTATGATTGGTTTTGAACTTTGGGGGGACAATCCTTAGTTTTATGGTCGGTCCTATAGCAGTTGAAGCTTTTGCTGATGACCAAGTTATAAGTCGAGAATGTCATTTCTTGCAATGAACACATCGAGAATTTTTGACTTCTGTGCCTAATGATTTTGATGTTGTTTCTTTTGAGAACTCCCATTAACTTGTGCATTTGAATCTCTCCGCTTTCCAGCACGGTTTTCTTTGCAGACATTTATCACTACCTCCACGTGAATAACTCGATCTACTAATTTTCTGTAAGTTATACATTTGACAATCAATATGCACCTCTGAATGTCCTCTTTCAAGCCAAAAAGTAGGTGATATTTCTTCTGATCTTTATGTTGATTAATCAAAGCAATGAGTCGAACAATTCTGACGAATTGCATCTCGTATTCACAAATGGTCTTTGTTCCTTGCTCTAGTTTTGTTAAGTTGTTTATAAGTTTGGTTTCGTCTGCTATAGGAAAATATTGCTTCAAAAATAATCCTCGAAATCTACTTAGGAAACTATTGTGCCTGATCTAAACGTAATGCGACGATGAATTTGTCACCAAACATCAACGCCTTCACGCAACTGGAACATCAAAATGTCCACGTTATGATCTTTAGGGCATTTAATTCCTTGAAGCCTCTTCTTAATGGCATTATACTCGATCAGGTCCATCGTGCCATTGAAGGTAAGATAGTGTCTTTAGAAACTGGTCCATCACTCGGTCCATGACAGTTACATTGGTGGTCACTATTGATTGATTGGGTTACACCTCCATGGCGGCCACTGGTGGTGTTGGTTGAGTGACTTGTGGTGTCGGTTGTGCCGCTTACTGAATCGCTTGCACCGCTTGTGCATTTGAGTTGCAAAACTGACTTGTAGTGCTTGAGTAACATTCTAGGTCACCAACTTCACGAGAGTTGAATCATGTTGAGATTCAGTGCTCCAACAATCTAGGTGGTTTGAGCAGGATCGACACAACGAAGATTAGGGAAGCGGATGCCCCTATGAACTGACACATCATTTATAATAGCTCTTTAGACTCATCTTCCATGAGCGACTGCTGCGTCTCTTCTTTTCAGAGTCATTCTAAATAATTGAAATATAGACATAATTAAAATCGATTAAATAACTAACTAATAAGGATAACTTATCCCCACCCAATTTTTTGAAGACAAGGGATATGAAATGCAAAATCAAGTTTAAAAGCAAAACATATGCTCTGATACCACTCTGTCACACCTAGGGTCCGGAAGGCGGTACAACCCAGAAATGCAGTACATGTTGAAATGAGTTGAATCGATTTGTATTATCAAAGAAAGACTTGCTTGCAGATAAAAAGGGTAATGTAAATTTTATTCATACTAAATAATTCACTGATATAATTGAATGAAAGCAAGAATTAGCCAAATCAAAATGCTAATAAGAAACTACTACTCAGACCCACAAAAGAAAATAGAATAGAAAATACTAAAAAAAAATACTAAAACGGGAAAAATTAAAACTGAAAAGCCTATTCCGGTCGAGGCGGTCCTATTGGTGGCTGAATGAACCCTGTTACGCAAACTATTTAAAAGTGAGTTTAACAAACAAACTCAGTAAATATAAATTCTATATTAAAGCATAAATGAAATGAGAAATGAGAAATGAGACATGCAATACAAACAATCAATGTGGATGATTACTACATGCATATAATATATATCATCATAAGGTATTAAGAGAACGCTAATCATCAACTGTGCTCACGTATGATGAGAAAATTTGCAATTGTTTTCAATCAAGTTTATTATGAAAATATATATATATATATATATATATAATCGGTTTTAACTAATATTGAAACCAAGAATGTCAATACCAACTCAAGAAAACCCGACGATTCTTTATGGGTCCGTCGGTCCAGTTAGCCAAAGCCCGTCGATATGGTTACCTACAGACTATTGCACACAAGTTTGTCTAATTGTTTCCACAATTATAACATGTTAGAATATGTTATACAGACTTACGATATGACAGATACAATTTCACATAAAGTGTAAAAAAAGAAAATGTTGTTATTGCAAGATTAATTGAAGAATGCATTAAATTTTGCAGCAATATGGTAAGATAGGTATTGATTTCATTATGCACAATAATTGAAATCTAGAACAAGTACAAATTTAAAGTGGTAAGGGCATGACTGACAGTCTTATAAAATAGTCGTGAATCTACTACATATAACAAGGTTTAACACATTTAACTAGGAAGAGTATGTTTGTCCTTGAATAAAAAGCAAGTATTTACCTTGATGCGGCAAACACGATACTTCTTTCAATTCAACGGTTCAACTATCAATCATACACTAATTAGAAAATAAAATAAATATTAAATCAAACTTTTTATTAACTAAATTACATGCAACCAAATTGACCTTTATTATTATTATTATTATTATTATTATTATTATCATTATTATTATTAAGTCTCCTTACCTGACATATTCACATAATACTTTGTTAAAATGTTATAAAAAAAATGACATTCAAATACAATAAGTTCCTTAAATCCCGTTTCTTCTCTGTTTGCCTTAAGTCGGGATTTAGCAAATTCCATGGAAGATTGGCTTACAGGATTCATTGAAGTTGTGCGCGAAAGTGACAGGGAGCAAGGGGAGGAAGATGAAGGTAGGGATGTCAATTTGGGTTAGCGGGTTGGGTTCGGGTCCGATTCGAAAATGACCTGACCCGAATAAGGTCAACCTAAACCCGACCCAAATAATAAACGAGTCCAAAACTAAGACCTGAAACCAACCCGAACATGAGCTTAACCCGCTAACCGGAGCCTGACCCGAAATTTTGTGCTTACTTGAGTAATGTTTAGGTTTTTGGGGTCAACCCAAAATCGACCCGAATAATAAATGGGTTGAATTTTCTGACCCGAACCCCACTTCAAAAATATTTGGATCAACCATAGCTCGAATTTTTCGAGTCGTGTCGGGTCAATTTTTGACACCCCTAGACTAAAGTTACCTCTTGGATGGTTTCGGGTAGGAGCGGACAGAAAGAGGAGGAAGGCACGCCGCGTTCTGGTCATTGCCTTTCTGGCTAGCTCCACACGCTACAGTGTTGCAGGTTTTGGTCGCAAAGCCGATCAAAAGTGAGGGAGAAGGGGATCGACAGGTATCGGTGGACACAAGAGGTGAGGTTGTCGTTCGATGCTCTAACCCACACTCTTATAAAATGATGGCACTCGTCAAATCAGGAAGGTGGTCAATGAGATGGCGGGGCCAAATTAGGAAGGTATCGGGAAAGGAAACAGATGATTCGTGAATTACCAATCGGGAAGGCTACAACCCAGATGGAAAGAGATTCAATTCACATGATAACTAGATAATCAGGGAGGAAGAAAATGTAAATTTTCAGTGCTTACAAAGGGGGAAGGAGGCCTTATGGTAATCTTATCCTTCTTTTATGTTAATTTATTTTTGGTAATTTAATCTATTGATTTCATCTCGTTGCCACTAGTATTATTGTCATTCGTGCACCTCTAATTATTTGAAATTTTCTCATGCAATGTGTGTAATATGAGTGTCATTTTTAGATAAATTTGACAATATGAACTTGTTAGCCTCACCGCCTTCAAGAGGAAACTATTCAAAGGGGCCACACAAACTCCACTCGATATCAGAGATGAAGAACCACCACACCAAAGATTTGACATGAAATATTAGAGATCGGGATTTTGAAGCAAATGTAGAATTGCCATATTTTGACGACCACAGGAATTCAGACGAGTTCATCTAGTGGCTCTTTAGCTTGAAATTTTTCTTTAAATAGAGGATGTCCCACCAGACAAAATAATGAAACTAGTCGCTAACATGTTGAGGAAGAGTGCATCTTAGTAGTGGGAGAACTTGAAGATTCTTTGGCAACGAAAAGAGAATTGTAGAATTACTACCTGGTCTAAGCTGAAATGAGAGATGCAATACCGGTTCTTTCCAAATAAGATGTTCAGACTTTAGCTTTAAAAGTGGAGAAACAACCTCACTGGGTGATCGTCACCTCTTACACGCAAAGTTCAACCCCAGGATCAAATAACAAGAGTGAACCCAGCGGAACATCAAAGCGACCCCGCCTGAGGAGACACTAGTTCAAAGCGGAGAACAAATTAAACCAATCAACATTCTCAAATCTGTCCCAGTCAGGCAGTGTTTCAAGTGCCACAGATTTGAACATATTGAATTATATTGTCCAATTAGGAGAATGATATATTTCACCAAGTATGGAGCAGTTGAAGAGATGAACAATGACATAGTAGGCACTGAAGAAAGTGAGGACACAAAAGAGTACTAAATTTCAATCGATGAGGGAGAAAAGCACATAGTTCAAGTAGAACCTATGAAAGTTAATCCAACAAAATTAATATTGGTGGTCCAGGACGGTTCTAAGTATGAAGAACCGATACCAGATACATGACAACCCCAAATAAGAGAATTTATGGTGTTATCATGTGTATTGTTTACTTCCTGAGTTGCATTTGCTGATGGAGGCCCAACATGTCAGAAATGTAACTCTTTTATGCAACTTTTGAAAGATTATATAGAGTCATTTGGTCAGTAAAATTTGTTTGTTAGTGTATCAACCAATAGATCAGACACGATAGATTAATCAAATCGTTGGATAGCGCTTTAGGATATTTTAGGAAAAGAACATTCTATAGTGGAATTTAGATCCTTATAGAGAAGAAGAAGATGCCTATCATGAGTGGTTATATTTAACTCTGATACAACCTGCCATAGTTGTCATTTTAAAGTTGATTCCTTCTGACATACTTGTTTATCAGATATATTCATTCGATTACAAGAAGTGGGTGAAACAAATTACAAATTTAATGGCTTGAGAGTTATTTTATGAGAATTTATAGTTATCTGCAACTCCAGCTCATGTTGTGCTAAAAAGGGATTAATACTTATTCTATCATGATGTGATTTGGAATGACAACGCCTGCGGGATTGACCTACCAAGAAGTTACAGTAGCTCCACCTCGTTCAATATAGCTGACCATATACTATATCACGAGAAGCTAAAAACTTTGGCATATGAAGTCGAAGCTCCCCTAACCCTGAGAGAATGCTGCAGAGAGTCATTTAACGGGCACGGGATCACGTCTTTGCATAAGGGTGTGACAAGTGCCACTTATGGACTGTTCGATCCAAACAAAGGAATGACTTGCATTTGAGTGGGGTCCACTCTTATTTACAGTAGGTCTATAAAGATTATTGTATTTTAGGTCATTTTTTGGTGTGCTTTTGCTATCAGGACAAACTTTGGAGTCTGAGATTTTTCCTTCAAGTGTTGTATCCAAGGACCGAGTGTTGCTTTGCTGTATCCAGCTATGGAGGTGGTGACTGTATCCAAGGCTTGAGTAGTGATCCAGCTGTATCCCTCTCTCAAGACGGTGATTTATCCTTTCCCTGTCGCTCCCCGCCGCTCCACGTCATCCTTCTCTGCTGCAGCCCCCCTCCCCACCCCCCGCACAGTATATCTTCTTGAATTTCAACAATTCCAGTCACTGTCATCGCTGCTCTAGCCCTCTGCTTCACTGTTGTTGTTGCTATAGACCTTCTGCTTCGCTTCCACTGTTTTTCTAGGCCTTCCACTTCATTGTCATCACTGTTTCAACCCCTCCATTGTTGTTTCCTATAGGCATCAACCCTCCCATCCACTTCCCCACTGCCCAACCCCCTCTTTCTTGTTGCCCCCACCTAGGAAAACAACAACTCTTGTTGTTTCTGTAGCTTCACACCTCCCACTCACAATTACACGCACATCTTTGTTGCCTCCATGCCTTCCAACCCTTTCCCCACCTTTTACAGCTTCTCTGGAAGACCAAGCCCTCTTTGATCTCCACCACCACCCCGAGATCCACTCTAGTTTGAGTTGGTGTCATTATTTTTCACAATTTTAGATTTTTGTGTGTCCTGTCTATTATTAATTTCATTTCAGTGTGTTTGTTGTAACCGCCTGTCAACTGTTGACCTCATTTTTAGTGAGGTCTAGTCTTCCTCTTAGGGTTTAGGATCTAGCCTTAGGGACCTCCCTTGACTATCTTAGAACCTTAGAAGTGGTGCCCACCTCGTTTTTTAGTTCGACCTATTTCCGTCCTCTTTTGGAGTTTCGCGTGTGCGGTATCGACTTCTAACACTTAGAAGGATGAAACCGACATGAGGAAACCCAAAATGAATTCCTATAGGACCTTTCCGAGCCTTAGGGTGGCCTTCTGCACAATTCGCACTCCTACGCGCACCAGCTTCGCA
>NW_018165805.1:145215-145636 GCF_001263595.1 Phalaenopsis equestris
AAGCGCTGTTGGCTTCGTCTTCTGTAGGCAGGGAAGAAACTCTTTTGGCTTTGGTCCCAATTCGAGTGCCGTGGATTTTAGGGTGGCTTTCTTTTCTCTTCTTCTATTTTTCCTGCCTATAAGGGGAGTTCCTGGTGGTTTTGTTGAGGGTGTTGTTGAGGTTGTTGAGTTTTGTTGAGGTTGTTGAGGGTTTAGCTAGAGGAGAGGAAAGGAGATTTGGAGGAGAAGCTTTTTTTTCTTCAAGTTGATTTTCTGTGCTGCTTTGCTTTAGCACTTTCGAGGTACCCCTCTCTTCCCCCTTTCTTTGGTGCCCTGTTTTCTTGCGGTTTTCTTCTTGGCCGAGGCTTTGAGCCTGTTTCTGTTGGATGATACAGCATGCTATATTTTTTTTATTTACTTGTCTGAAATGAAATTTGAGCAT
>NW_018165805.1:147015-148011 GCF_001263595.1 Phalaenopsis equestris
GGTTTAGCTCTAATGGGGAGCTGTTTTCGTTGCAATTTATTTCTTGCTGAGCTTGGTTTAGCTCTAATGGGGAGCTGTTTTCGTTGCAATTTATTTCTTGCTGAGCTTGGTTTAGCTCTAGTGGGGAGCTGTTTTCATTTTGTCTAGCCTTGCTAGGCTCAGTTTGGCTTGGTATGGGCTGTGTGGGCTCGTTTTGTTCTTGCTGAGCTTGGTTCAGTTCCAGTGGGGAGCTGTGTTTGATTGGGATGTGTTGTGTTGTCCTTACTCAAAGGCTGTTATATGGTTGCGATGGAAAGATTTGGCAATTGATGAGGTTGCAATTTGATGTTTGTTAGGTGCCTAGCCGTGGGTTGGTGAGGTGTTTGAATCAGTCTCTCTCCTTTTGCTCCTTACCCATGAGGTCCAGTGTTGATCTTTAAGTTTGATTTGGCTTTCCCGGCTAGGCTTGGATTGTCTTGATAGTTGTGGACGAATCAAGTTTGCCATCCAAAAAAAAGTTATAATTATTTCAGTCATCCTTCCAGTTTGTCAGGGAAGCGTAGTTGCCTTTGGTTGTGAGTCTTGGCAGTTGTCCTCTGCTTTAATTGCGAGCCTCTTGTCCCTGTTCCTTGCCTTGGCCGAGAGCCTTGTGGGCTGTTTCTTCCTCTGCCGACCCTGGCCGTGAGTCCTGCTTGCTGTTCAGTTCTTTGTAGTAAGCCCGATTGTGAGCATTCATGTGATTAGATGGGAAGATCTCTGTGCTTATTTAATATATGAAGTTATGGATTAAAGTTGGAAGAATTTCGGACTTAATACGAATTTGGAAATATTGACGGTGCTTTTCCCGCATTTATTTTCTTTCGAGGCTTGGAAGATTTTAAATCTTGTTTTGGAAGAATATTTGGTTGATTTGATTAGTCCCACGTCATTGGGGTTTGGAGAATCAGCGCGAGAGAGTGTCTTATGTTTGTCAGGAAAGACCTCGGGCCCTACTTTTCCGGGTCTTTCCGATAGGAG